>NW_020948951.1:9312640-9421895 GCF_900497805.2 Vombatus ursinus | reverse complement strand
AGGGAAAGGGGTTCAGTGAGAGGGACGGCAGGCATGATGAGGGATAGGGGTTCAGTGGAGGGTTGGAGGCTCAGCTAGGGGACAGAAGACAAAGTCTGGGGATGGTGGGAGAGGACACACACTGTAGGAATGGTCTTAGTCTATTCCTAGGCTCCATTGCTCGGCTCTCATTCTCTCTCAGATAAGTTCAAAGAGAGGAGACTGCACCTTCATTAAGCTGTGAGTTCAGCCTTTGCTGAGAATGGAATCCGAGGCACATCTGGGTCCCCTCGGGCCACAGCCTCACCCACAAGGGCCAGGGAGCATCTTAAGCAGCTGAGCTAAAATAAAACTTACACTGACAACAAAAATCCTTCCTTCCCCATGTCAGTGCATTCACTGCTCTGCCCACTTGGACACTTCCCCAAACATGCTGTGTCTTTCCTGTCAACTGCTTCCCTCAGCCCTGGCCTTGGGAAGCTCCCTCTGGCTAGTCTTCTCTTCCTATTACTGGGAGGCTTCCCCTCTTCCCCCACCCCAGGGCTTCCCTGTTTCAAATCCTACCCATATTGGGGGTAGTCCTGCTTTGAATGGGACCAGTGCCACTTCCCTCTCCCCTTCCCCAATGGCAACTGTCTGCTTGTCCCACTGTCCATCTCTAAAGTGTCTAACTCCAACAATTGCTGTCTACCAAACTAAAAATAGAAATATTTTCAGAGAACAACTGTATCTCCTAAACGGATGTTCCTGTAGGCAATGGGGAGGCAACAGCAAGGAATAGAGATGGTACTGTTCTAGGGAGTAGGAGTCCTGGGTGTTCAGGCCTGCCTAATAATTTACTGTGGCACTGTTGGCAAATTACTTCCCTTTTCTCAGTTTCAGTTTCCTTATCTGTAAAATGGGGAGATTTGACTAAATGATCTCAAAGATCCCTTCCAGCTCTAAAGATTTAATGATTCCACTCCTAACTCTCCTGCCATCTCATTTTGGGACTCATTTAAACCTCAATTTCCTTATTTGTGAGATTGGGTTAATACTACCTGCAGCCTCCTGTTTCCCAGGAAGCTCCTCCCCTGCACCCCAGTACTTCATCTACCCCCTCTCTTTGTTGGGTTTTGCAGCACCTGTGGTGACAGGCACGGGACCGAACTTCTCCCTGGGCGAGTTACAAGGGCACCTGGCCTATGACCTGAATCCTGCCAGCACGGGCATGAGAAGAACACTGCCCAGCACCTCCTCCAGTGGGTATGTTCCCACCCCAGGCACTTTGTCAGGGAGAAGCCAGGAAGAAACCCTCGACTACAGAAGGCAGCAAGGGGTAGCAGGGGCAGTGCTCAACTTCAGATCAAGAGACCTGGGTTTGAATCCCAGCTTTGCATTGACTAGCAATTGGGTCCCCACACAAGTCACTTAACAACTATGAGTCACAGTCATCTCATCTGTGAAAGGGCGATGATACTATGCTCTCTATCTCACAGGGTTGTTGAGAGATCAAAACAAGATAATGTACATAAAATGATAAGCCATCATATATCAGTATATAGTCATATATAAATAGGTATCATCATTGTCCCAGCTCTGCCATTATCTTCCTACGTGTCTTCCCTGAGCCTCATTTTCCTTCTTTGTAAAATAAGGAGGTTGGACTAGATGGTCTCCAACCATGTCCCTCCTAGCTCTGACATTCCATAATTCTACAGTGTACTATATGTCATGTAAAGAGCCCAGAAATTGAGAATCACTTTTTAATACTGACTTGGGCTCGGACAAGTCTCTTCCCTTCCCTGGCCTCAGTTTCCTCGTTAATACTGACTCTGCCACTTAGTACATGTGTAACTTTGGGTAATCCATTCACTTTCTGAGCCTCAAATTTACTCATCTATAAAATGGGTATAATTCCTGCCCTTCCTCCTTCAAGGGACTGTTCTGTAGTTCAAATAAAGGAATAGATGGGAAAGTGATTTATGTACTGTGCAGATGTGAGGGGTTATTATTACTTCAAGGGTCTGTGATTACAGACCTTGTTTTTATTGCTATTATTCTTCCACTGATGCCCTCCTCTGGTGTCTCATCATTTGAGAATGAAGGAAAAACAACAACATGGGACCTACCTCTCAAAGACCATGTCAGTGAAGCATGAAGTCCCCTGACAGGTCCTATCATGCTGGAAAGGCTTTGAGGATGGACCCAGCCACAGACTGTGTCTCTTATATGAGGACCAGTTTCATGAACAAAGAACCTCATTACCACTAGGCAATTAATATCTTTTGACCATAGAAACTCATTAAACTGCTTGCTAAGGCCTGCAGAAGGGCTATGATGACAAAATTTTGGATTCTTAAAGAATTGAAACCTAGGATAACCCACACCCAGTACCCCCATTCCTCCTACAGAAAGGTTATGTGGGCTCCCAAACCTGTAGCCACACCATAACACATGCATGGTATGAGTGTCCCAGAGCATCAACAGGCTCCCCATTGCATTCCCCAACCCCAGGGATATACCATTCTTTTCCAATGGTGCAGTGGAAATAATGTCGTTTTTGGTGTAAAAGGTCCTTGTCGAAAATCCTGGCTCTGCCACTTACTATTTAACCTGTGTGACCATCAAAAAGTCACTTGACCCCTCTGGGCTTCAGTTTCCCTAACTGTAAAATGAGGGGTTGGATCAGATAGTCTCTAAGGTTTCTTCCAGCTCCAAACCTACAATCCAACGGATCCTTCCAAAGCATGGGCACAACCCAGGGGTCTCGCCTCTTACTACTGACTCATTGTGTGGGCTTGGGCGAGTCCTTCCCTTCCCTGGCCTCAGTTTCCTCATAGGTAAAATGGAAGAGGGCACTTTTCTTCCCTTTTGGGGCCTATAATTTCCCCAAATATAAAACGTAGGGGAGACCCATCTTTTCCCCTCCCTGAGCCTGTTTCATCATATGTAAAATGGGGGGGGGAGGCAAGGCCCTTCCCCTCTCTGGGCCTCTGTTTCCTCATCGAAGTAGTCTTGGGGTTCCCTCCTTCCTCCTCCAGCTCTGACATCCTTGGCTAACATTCCAGGGTTCCCATGATGCCCCTGTCACAACCGGAAGTCCGGAGTTCGATTAAACTAGCCTCACCACTCCACCCCCACCCCCAGGTCATGGGGTAACTGGACTTTGAATTTTTTTTTTCCTCTGTAGGAGCAAACGACACAAATCAGGCTCCCTGGAGGAAGACGTGGACACGAGCCCCGGCGGAGATTACTACACGTCACCCAACTCCCCGACGAGTAGCAGCCGCAACTGGACGGAGGACATGGAAGGGGGTACGTGGGGCAGGGAACCGCGGGCTAGCGGGGCCTTCTTGCGCTTCCCAGCCAGGCTGGACTACGTATCCCGATAGGCAGCGCAGCGCCGCCGTTTAGAAGGAGGCCGGAGGGCGCGCTGAGCCTCCTGGGATTGGTAGTCGCGGCTGAAGTCTTTAGGGGCGGGGTTTTGGAGGGGAGTTGCTTCTGGGAATTGTAGTTTTAGGCATACATTTCCAGACAGACTGGAGTCCCCCTATGGCCGAGTTAGGAAAGTGCGCCCCTAGTCTTGCCTTGAATTACTCCCTCCCATCCCCCCTACCCTCCCCACAATCATCCCTCATTCCCTTTTTCAGTTCTGCGGTTGTGCCTTCTCACCAGTCTGAAATGCGGCTCTTCCTCACCTCCGCTTTCACGAATCCCCAGCTTCCTTCTCTGCTGGTGCCAACTCCTCCGGGAAGTTTTCCATGATCTCCACAATCCATGTTCTCTTTTTCTGTCTCAGTCTCAGTCTCTGACCCTCTTTCTCCCTCCCTTCTTCCCTCCCTTCCTCTGTTTTCTTTCCTTTCTCTTCCTCTCCATCCTTATATTTATCTTTCTGAATATGTTTTGTCCTTCACGCTCTTTGCCAGCAGAAACTGATTTCATTTTCATCTTTGCATCATCCTCAGAGGGAAACCTATCACAGTGCCTTTTTCACATAATAAGAATTTTAAAATATTTCTTGAATTCAGTCCGTCCTGCCTCGTTCTCTGCCTCCCTTTCAATTTCCGTAGGTCCCACATAGCTGCATTTATAGGCTCCTAACTCTGGATGATGCCATTTCCATGGTACCCTATCCCTGCATGCCCCATCTCTGAATTCCCATTTCAGATTGCACCAGTGTCTGTAAGGCTCTGTCTTTAACACTTGTCTCTGAGATCCTGTCTCTGTGTGTCTCTGCGGGGTCTCTCCACTTGGGCCTTCAGCTGCTTCTATAGTTTCCCCATCTCAGAAGTCCCATTTCTCTATGTCCTCATCTCTGCAGGTACCATTCTGTATATCTGTAGGATCTTTCCACTCAGGCCTTCTGTCATCTCAGTAGTCCCCCCACAGCGTCATCTTTGACATCTCTTCCTGTAACATCTCATCTCTGTAGTGTCCCATTCCTAGGGGTCTCACTGACTTTTCATCTCCCAGTGGTCTTCCTCCAGGGGTCCTTTGCTGTTCCTTTGGATTTCCCAGAATTGCCTCTGGGGTCTTTGGTAGCCTTTTATATCAATAGTCCTCCTACAATGGTCATCCTGTCCAATCTCCCCTGCCCATGACACATCCGACCATCTATGGGGGTGAGGAACCTGCGGCCTGGAGGTCACATGCGGCCCTCTAGGTCATCAAGTGTGGCCTGCAGGCTGAAGGTTCCCCACCCCAATCTGGGAGTTGACCTCTTCATTCCCTTCCAGCTCAGACCCTAGGGATCTGCTTTGGTGAGGACATCCCCTCATCCCCAGGAAACAAGTTCATCACCTCCTCAGGCAGCTGGTGCCATTGTTGGACAACTCTCATAGCTGACAAGTTCTTAATTATGTTGTGTGACCTTGGACAAATCACCTAACCTGAAACTGAAATCTTTTTTTTTTCACTTTTAAGTTTAATCTGCATTATTATTAATATTTTCTCCATCAGTTTGAGAACTGAAATCTGATTCCTTCTAATCCTCCCTCCCCCTAGTTCTAACTGTCGTTTGCCAAGCAGAATAAATCTTTTCCCTCTTTCCCATGATAGCCCTTCAGTTATTTGTAGAGAGTGATCATATCTCCCCCAAGGCTTTTCTTTTCCAGGATAAACATTCATGGTCCCTCCAACTGATCTTTGTGTCTGCTTATATTTGCTGGTGTTTAATCCCCTCCCCATCCTGGTCACCGTTCTCTGGACATTATCCAGTTTTCAACGGTCTTCCTAAGTTGTGATACCCACACCTCTAGTTAGGGGCTGGGGGTGACTGCAGGTGAGAGAAGGGCAATAGGGTTCCATAGATGAAGACACGGATCTCATTAGCGCGGTTGGCCCAGATTAAGCTTGTGGTCAAACAAACCCCTGGCTGTTTACATGAACTACTGGTTAAGCCAGATATATCCTGTACTTGTGAAGTTGCATTTTTTTTTTTAAATAAAGTAGATTCTTAGATTCAGAGCTGAAAGGTCCGTTAAAGGATGTCTCGGACAACTCCCTTATTTTTCTGATGAGGAAACTAAGTCCCAGAAGGGTTAATTGATTTGTCCAAGATCCCACAGGCTGTAAGTAATGGAGCCAGGACTGGAAAGTCTTCAGACTCAGTCATTAAATCAGCTAGCATTCATCAAGTCCATACTATGTGCCAGGCACTGTAGTAAGATCTGGGGATACAAAGTGAGGCAAAAAAAACACCCAACCCCAAAATTCCTGTCCTGGAGGTGCTCACTTCCAAGTCCAATAGTATAGGCAACTTGCAAACAACCCCAACTCTTATGTTCTTTCCTCCAGACCACATTAGGATCTTCTATTTATCTCTATTCAATTTCACTTTGTCAGTTTCAGCCCAGAATGCCATACCCTCCAGAGAAATGTTTTAGGGTCTTGATCCTGCCATCTTTGGCATCAGCATCCCTCCTAGTTCTGTGTCTTCTGAAAATGGGACAGAGGAATCTTTAGTGAGCGTGCCTATCGGAGATGTTGGGAAAGCCGGGTCACTGTGACGTAGTGTAAAGAGTTTGGTACGTTTGGTTGGAGGACCTAGATTTGGGTGATCTTGGGTCAAGACCTTGGGAAAATCACATCATCTCTCTGAGCCTCGTTTTCCTCGTCTGTAAAATGAAGGGTCATGTTCGATGCCCTCTGCAGGCCCTTCTACCTCTAAATCTGTTTCCCCAATCCTTAAAATTTGAACCTGGTGTTTCACAGAGGGTGAAACAAATACTCCAGGAATAGAGCACTCTGACTTCCTTTGACTGGAGCGGATGCTGCCGTACTTTTAAACCTGGTCTCTTCCAAGCTTAGCGCTATAATAATTTGTCACCATCGGGCAGAGGGAATAGAAATCCCATCCATCCTCCTCTTCTCCAGCCGGCCCAGCCCCAGGGACCGGTAACCTTAGCTCCCGTCCTAGCTGAAGCAGCTCCCTCTGGAGCGTCTGAGATGATTGTGGCTGGATTGCTTTCTGGTATGCTTTTCAGCCTTCCTGTCTAGACAGCCCCAACTAGCTGTTCATTAAGAAGGGGGGAGGAGGGGGCTTAAGTTAATTAAAGTGATACTTCCCCCTCCCCCCTCATGTGATTGCTTGTCTCTAGCTTGTGATTTCCTTGCTCCCCTGGGAAGATTTCAGGCCTAGGCGTTTATCTGTCCAGCTCCCCCTCCCCCCAACTCCTTCCCTCCCCAGGCTCTTCCCTTTGAATCTTTTTTATTATTTTTTTCCCTGACTGTCCCCTCCCCACCCCAAGCATACAAGGGAAATTGATACTGAGTCTAGGATTCCAATGTAGTAGAAAGTCTCCTGGATGAGAGGTTTGGATTCTAATCCCTGCTCCCACATTGATTAGCTGGATTATTTTGGGCAAGAGTGGGTTTACCACTAAACTTCCCCTCTCAGAGCTTAGTTTCCCCATCTGTAAAATTAGGAAATTAGAAAAGATAAACTAGATGATCTTGAAGGCCCTTTCTAGCTCTGACATGTCTAAGGAGAATTCCAGTTCTAGCAGGCTATGGTTTTTACCTCTTTGTTCATAGAGAGGTAGGTTAGCGTAGTAGATAAATATTGTAGTCAAGAATATCTGGGTTCAAATCCTGCGCCAGACTGCCTAAATCCTGCTTTATTAACTGACAATGCTCGGCAAATCGCAACCCCTCTGAGCCACAGGTTCCTTATCTATAAAGCATGGATAATAATAACCACTTTTTATAGGATTGTCATGAGGCTCAAATGAGATAGTTTATGTAAAGAAAGTGTTTCACAAATCTTAGTTATAAAAACATGAACAATTATTATTATTATTATTCCATTCATAGACTTATAGCTGAAAAGGACCTTTGAGGGCTTCTAGTCTAGTCCCTTTTTCTTCTAGATGAGGAAATTGAGACCCAGGGAGATTGAGTGACATCCCACAAGTGGGAAGGGTGGGGTTTAAGCCCAGATTCATTGTTCTGTCTCCTGCACCACACTGCTTGGACCTTAATTTCCCCATTCCATTTCCAAATGTGCCTCCAACATAGGAGGTGCTGAATCAATACTTGCTGATTATTTGTTGATTAAGTAGAATGAAAAGATCATTTCCCCCCTACATACACACTGCCAAAGTCATGTTTGGGTCCCACAGAACCCCAGCCCTTCTCCACCCCCTCCTCCTAATGCTCACAGTCCAGAGGATAAGTTTCGAGGCAAGGGCAGAGAGCCAACATCCCAGCCCCAGGGGCTGGTCCTGAGCCACTAAAGCATAGCTATTTCAATCCCTGAACAAGATGTTCTAGGAAATCCTTGTAAGTGTGTGTCTGAGTGAGTTCTAACCTCATTACCTTAGCGCCACATGGCCCTAGGAGCCTGCCCGTAGCAATGATGGCAGCCATAGAACTATTGCAGGATGTTCTCCCCTCCCCCATCCACCCAGTGCTCTCACTCTCTTTCCTCGTCCCTGCCTCCTCCCTACCATCCCAGGATTCTGCTTGGGGGGAAAGCCCTGGTTTAGCTGAAGTAGTGAAGGAAAGATTAGGGAGAGGGTGAAAGCCGGGATGAGCTATCATTATGATAATGATGACTGTTATAGCTGTTAATATCCTGTATACCCTAATCAGTCTGCATCACATCAGTCTGGGCAAATAGTATTAGTGCCTACTTTATAGATGGGGAAACTGAGAGATGAAGTCCTATAGCTAGTATGTAGCAGAACTCAGCCTGGTGAGCTCTGTAAGGACAACTAGAAGAATCCTAAAGCTCAGATTTTGGAGCTGGAAGGGGCCTTAGAGATCATCTAGTCCAACATCAATCAATCAATAAACCTTCATTAAACACCTGCTATGTGCCAGGCACTTCAAAAAGAGGCAAAAGGCAGTCCCTGCCCTCAAGGAGCTTATAATCTAATGATTGTAAATGATGACAGCATCATCTGGGCCCTGGCAGAGGCCTCTCCTCTGGCCACGGAGAATGAAACCACAGCCAAGAATTCACTGCTCATTCACTGCTCCTTGCTCCTCACTGCCTCTTGGAATCCTTAGCTTCTCCTAGGTCCCATGTCAGGTGCCACTTCCTGCAGAAGCCCTTCTTGGGTCCAGGCCTTGTCTGTCACTTTCTCCTCAAATTAGATTGTATTTATCTAATTAGATATTGTTTCTCCTCCCCACCTCCCACTCCTCAAGGACAGGGACTGGATTTTCATTTTGTGTTTGTACTTTCAGCACACCTAGAGTGCCTAGCATGGTTTGTTTGTTTGTTTGTTTGTTTGGGGGGTGCTGTGTCCCTGGGATCTCACTGGTGAGAAATTCCCGGGGTGGAATGGGTGTGTCTTAGCACACATCTGTACTGTAGAGTGTCACAGAGTTGTCTGGGGGCATTGAGACACTAAGCGATTTGTACGTGGCCACACAGCTAGTATGTGTTGGGGCAGAACTTGAGGCCAGGACTTCCGTTATACCAAGGCCAACCCTTGTCCACATTGCTGCACTACCTCGCACATAATGCTTGTGAAAGGCAAGATGGATGAAAGCAGGCAGGTAGGCAGAGCCTCAAAGCCCAGCTCCCCAGGACAGAAGCCAAGAGCCCCAGCTCCTCCCGCAGATATCTCCAGATGCCTCACTCCTCAAATCCATAGTCATTGAAGTGATGATCTCTGCTTCCTCTTCACAGGAATCTCACCCACAGTGAAGAAGACCGAGATGGACAAGTCCCCCTTCAATAGCCCATCGCCTCAGGACTCACCCCGCCTCTCCAGCTACACCCAACATCACCGGCCTGTCATCGCTGTGCACAGTGGTAAGAAGGTGCACCCTGGGGCCATAGCTTGGGCCTGTGGAAGCCTCCGGCTCTGAAGACTAATGGCGTATTTAGATAACCTTAAAAATTCCACCAAAAGTAACTGAAACAAAGACGAAGCTCCAGCTGCTCCCCTCCCCAGAATTAGCCAGGGCCTCTGATCCTAAAAAGGTCATCTTCTCCCGCTTTCTTCCTCAGGCATGGTGGTGCTCAAGCCATTCCTAGGGAACCTCCAACAAGTCCCTGGGTTTCTACTCCTTCATGGGTCATGAGGGCAGCCCTTCTTGTCATCTGACTCAGATCCCTTCTATTACAGCTTCACAGGCTTCAGTCTAAGCCAGACTGGGGAGTGAGCTCAGAACTGGACTCTAGTCCACTCACCAGGAGTGGCTGGGGACAAGTCAATTGCCCTCTCTAAGGTAGAAATTTCTCCGTATGTCAAAAGAAGAGGTTGGGATCTCTTCTGTCTCTGCCCATTCCACCTCTCCCCAGTCCTGCAAATCAGACCCATGTCTCAGTAGAGGCAGTGGAATGTGGTAGAAAGAGTGTTCTCTCTGGAGTCCAAGGACCTGTATTCAGATTCTGGTTTTGTCACTTACCACTCATATGAGTGTGTGTGCGAGACTTGAGCAGTCATTTACCTGGGCCTCGGTGGCCTCATTTGTCAAGTGAAGGACTTGTAGTGGGTGCCCTCTCGGGTCCTTTCCAGTTCTGCATCCTAGGACTCATCCTGTCCAGTGTTCTGGAGCTCACAGAAGCCCCAGATATTCTACTTTGTCCCCAAGGCCCACACCACACATGACACATCTGATATATGGGGTTATTTTCACCCTGCTTGACCTCAGAGGGCAGAATTAGGACCAGGTGGGTAGCAGTTCCACCAAAGCCAAATTCTGTTCAGTATAAAGAAAGAACTCTCTAGCAGTCCAAGCTGCCCAGCAATGGAAGGGGCTGTCTTGAGAGACAGTGAGTGACCTCCCCATAGCTGGAAACATTTAAGCAGAGGCCGAGTGACTCCCTGTCCAGGCCTTGATAGAGGAAGTTCCTACTTCAGAGTGGGGATGGATTAGAAGACAGCGGAGGTCTTTTCCAAGTCTGAGATACTGTAAGTCTGTGGTAGAAAGGTTGACTGGTGCCTCCCAGGAGCCAGCACTGAGGGCCCATCCCTCTCTCTGCAGGTATCGCCCGGAGCCCTCACCCCTCCTCCACGCTGCATTTCCCAACCACCTCCATTATACCCCAGACGGCCTCCACCTACTTTCCCCACACTGCCATCCGATACCCGCCTCATCTCAACCCCCAGGACCCCCTCAAAGATCTCGTCTCCTTGGCCTGTGACCCATCCAATCAGCAGCCAGGACCGGTAAGGACCAGAGGGGTGAGAGTGGTGGGGAGGGAGGAATTGAGAAGGCATGAAGGAAGAGAGGAAGTGAGGGGCTGTTTGGAGGAGCTGCCTTCTAGGGGCCCCCCAGCATGGTACAGCAGGAAAAGCACTGGTCTAAAGAGTGGAAGGCCTGGGTTAAGTCAGTCCCCATTCTGACACTGATTGTGTGACATTGGACAAGTCACTTAACATCTCTGAAAGTCAGCTATCTCTTCTGTACCATGTGGATAATGATAATGGCCTGCTTGCCTACCTCATAGGGCTGTTGTGAGGTTCATTCAGGAATCAGGTTGTGAGCATCGAGTGCCAGAGAGAAATGTGAATGCTGTGTTCGTAGCCATAGTTTGAGGAAAGAGAGAGAACTGCCCACTAGTTGTTCTTGTTGCCCCTGAACCCCTCAGCCCTGCCCTCAGTTTTTTATGCCTTGTGAAAACACCCCACAAAGCAGTGTCTCTGTGACGTTGAGAGGGAATTCCTCCTGAGACCCACTAAACTCATAATGCCCGAGTTCCCTGCCCTGCCACTGTCCCCACTGGCCCTGGGCACCTCCCAAAGAGAACTCAGGGCCTAGGACACTCAGGCAGGCAGTGAAGCGAGGGCACAGGACTGAATACGCCTACAGACACCAAACGAGGGCAATGCCTGGGATGGTCAGTGCCAGCAGCAGGAGGTGGAGGGGGACAGCCCTGGGCACCTGGGGGGGAGGCGGGCCAAGGCCCGTGTGACTCCTGCCGCCCTTCCCCCCGGGCTCCCCTGCCTTCCCCCCTAACCACTTTGTCTCTCTGTTCCCCCCAGTTAAATGGAAGTGGTCAAGTCAAAATGCCCAGTCACTACCTTTCCACCCAGATGCTGGCACCACCACCGCCCCCAGGCATGCCCCGGCTGGCTATCTCCCCTGACACCAAATCTACCACCACAACTTCCGAGGGAGGAACCACATCGCCGACTTCACCCAGTAAGCGTGAGGGAAGCGGTGCCCGGGGCGGGGTGGGCAGCGCAGCGCAGCCGGGCACCCCTCCCTTCTCCCTGACAGCTCAGCCCTCCTTCCCCATCCCTCTGCCCCTAGTCACAATCATACCCGGGGGCTCTCAGTATCTTGAGGGCCCCAGGTAGCAGCCGGCAGAGGCAAGGTGCGGAAGGCAGCTGGTGCATAGGCCCATTCCAATGGCCAGGCACTCAGGCAGGATGAGCTTGGTGGGTCTCAGCCCCATTGGTGCTGGGCGTCTCCGTCACAAACACCACTGCAATTGATCCCCCTCCTTTCCCCACAACACCAAGGGCTGAGGTAAGCAGGGAAGAGGGCATCCTGGCATCTCTGAGAGGGAAAGGTGAGGCCAGAGGAGGCTGCCTGTGGTGTGAGGGACAGTGCTGCCTGGGCATCAAGGAGCCGGGGTTCTGGTCCTCACTCTGCCACCAACATGCATTGTGTGTACACGCCTTTGTGGAACACACGTGAGCAAACTTGGCTTCCCTTCTCTGGGCCTCAGTTCTCTTCACCTGTAAAATCAAGGGTTTGGACTAGGCGGTTACTCAGGACCCTTCCAGTTCTCCATTGGATGGCCTCTGTTCTGTCTCTTTCATTCTATGTTCTGTGTTCTAAGGTCTTCCCGGCTCATGTTCTATGTTTTGTGTTCCCTTCCAGCTCTGACCGTCTATGTTTTATATCCTAAAGTCTTTTCCATATTCATTGTGCTGTGTCTCATGTTCTGCATTCTCTGGTCCCTTCCAGCTCTGAATCCACTAATCAACCCCATACCCCTCCCCAGGCTTCATATTTAGGACCATCTGGTCACCTTACCTCCACACAGGACCTCCATCCCCCTCTTTACTTTCTGTGTCCAACCCCCTTTCCCAGACTCCATCCCACTCCCCCAAACTCCCCTGGGGGCTTCCTGTCACACTCTCAATCAAGAACTAATGAAATGAAAGGTCAGCCAGCTCCAAGTGAACTGTGCCCCTCACACACACACACACACACACACACACACACACACACACACACACACCCGTGACACAGCAGAATGTTGAGCATCTATTGCCTTGTAACCAATCCCCTGGGAAGCTTCCCTTGTCTCCTGGCTTCTCATCACTCCCCTAACCCTTGGGACAAAGGAAAGAAACCTTCATTTTCCCTCTTGGGGTCTCTGTGGAAGTGGATAAATGAAATCTAGTATGGATTCTGTAGAGCACACAGAAGCAGACATGGCCTCTTGAATTTTTGAGCCAGAACCAGAACTCGAGCCCAGGTTTCCTGACTCCCAGTCCAGTGCTGTCTCCCCCTTAGACATGGGCAGAAACTGACAGAGAATCTTGGCGTTGGAAAGGACCACTGAATGTCAGAGCTGGCAGAGGACTCAGAACACAGAACTGAGAGGGACCTTAGGACAGAACATTAGCACTGGGAGGGAGAGCTGTAGGCCTTAGAACACAGAATTGGAGAGCTGGAGCTTAGAGACTTTCTAGTTCACTCTACTATACAAAAGAAGAAACTGAGGCCCAGAGAGGGGGCGTGGCTTGCCGAAAATGATACCGTGATCTAATGGCAGAAGAGGGGCAAGACCCTAGGTCTCCTGCCCCCCAAAACAGCATTCTTTCCACTTTGCCATGCTGCCTCTTACTCTTCCTAACAGAGCCCCATCCTGACTCTGCTCAAACTTAACAAAAGCCTGGGTGAAAGCTCTCTCCCTTGCCCCGCCCCCGGCTCTCAGACTTCCCCTTCCAATACCTTGACCCCCACAATCTGTCCCACCAACCCCTGGTCCCAGCCTGTCTGAGGCTGGCTTCCCCAGGCAGCGTCCGGGAGTGAATTATTTACTCACCGATGAAATTTAATCGCCTATATTAAAATATATGTGTGGATGCAAACACACACCCATCCCTATGCACTTGCATAGAGGAAAATTAATAAATAAAATGTACTCAATTATTCATAGAGCCCGGAGAGGGATGCAGGTCCAGGCATCAGAAGGGGAGGGGTAAGGGAGATGGGTGGGCAAGGGAAGCAGCTGAATAATTCACAAGTAGTTATGAATTATGAAATTTTTATCCTCTCCCTGTTCTCATTCACTGACCCAGGAGGTCCCTTAGATGGATGGGGGGATAGAGAGAAATGATTGCTACACCAGCATACCCCACGTGGTGGCACTGTGCAAGGTGATTTCCCCCCCTCCCCTTTTATTCCCCCCCCCCATAACACACACGTCCTGGGAACATGTTGAAGGCTTTTTTGGGTGTGGGGGCGGTATCCCTTTGGCAAAGTTGTGTGTCAAAGCCTGAAATTTCACTGTGCCACCAGATAAAATCGTCCAAATTTAGACTCTGAGCCTGGTGAGATTGAGATCCTAGGCACTGCTGGGGGAGGACAGCTGACTCCCCAGCAGCAGGAGAGAGAGAGCGCTGGGCTTGAATGGCCTTGAGAGGGGCTCCCAGCCTCACCCCCCCACTAATGGGCTCTTGGTCTCTCTCCTTCCCGCAGCCTACTCTGCGCCCAGCACGCCCCCTGCAAACCGTCCCTTTGTGGGATTAGGACCAAGGGATCCAGGGGGGATTTATCAGGCACAGGTAAGAGCTGAGAGGGCCTGGGAGGGAGCTGGGAGCAGGGGAGTGGAGGACCTGGTCTGGGGTGGAAAATGCGGGTCAGCTCCCTTTTGTCTCCCCTTTGGGGCTCCTCAGCCACCCACTATCCAGTTTCTATGTTCCAGGTCTCTCTGGGCTCTTGGAGGTTGGGGGAACAGCTGGCCAGACGTAGACAGGGGGCTAGCCTGATTGCCAGGAAGGGTCAGATTGGGGTCTCTGCCACTCACTAGCTGTGGGGTGAGCTGGAGAAAGACAACCATAGAGTCTAAGTTTCCTCCTTGTGAAAAAGGGCAAAACTATTTCCACTGCAAGCTAGCACAGAGCTTAGGAAGCCGTAGGGGCCAATAGGAACATAAATTTTATTTTCATCATTATCATCGTCGATATTATTTATTACCCCCCCATACGGTCAGCTCTGGGGTGAGTGTGCCACCCTGACAGGGACTGGAATACCCAGCTCTTTCTAAGAACTCTGCCCACCTCCATCCAGGCTTGGGGGGGCAATGACTGCATTTGAGAGGTGAATATGCTGGTGTGTCAGGAAGGGAGGAGTCTGTAGGCAGAGACCACCACCTTCTAGTCTGGAGAGCCCTTGTCCATCTAGTACCTAGAGGCAACAGAAGGGAATAGGAAAAACACTGGACTTGAGTCAGAAGGTCTGGGTTTGAATCCTGGTCTCAACCCTTCCAAGCTGTATTACCATGGGTGAGTCACATCTGAGCCTCAGTTTCCTCACCAATGAAATGGAAAGAGGACCACTCTCGATGCCTACCTCACAGGGTTATTGTGAAGAAAGTTCTTCGTAAGCCTTCATGCACTATAGCAATATTAGCTATCATTATATTATTATTAATATTATTATTACCCAGAGGAAGGATCCTGGGCCAACCCAACCTCACTCAGCCAAACTGTGGGTGTCCCTCACCTCACAGCTGCCTGAGGCATGAAGAGGAAGATGGAATGAGTCCGGGGTTGCAGCAGCAGCAGCCTGGGGCAGCTCTCAGTCCCATATCCCAAACCTTGCCCAAATGGCAAACTAAAGCCAGCTGTTGGGCAAATCTGTGTAGGGCATGTGGGACCACAAGACAGATCATAAGACTCTGGAATTTAGAGCTAGAAGGCCAGCAAAAGCTCATTCAGTCCAACCTCCTGATTTAATAGCTAAAGAAGCTTGTCCCCAGCAAAGGAAAGTGACTTGTCCAAGATTATACAACTTAATAAGTACGAAGAGTCAGAATTTGAACGCTGTCCTCAGACTGCAGACCCAATGTGCCTTCCACTCCACCAATAACCAGGAAGGGGGACCCCTGAAGAATAGGACGGAAAGTACTGTGTTACAAAATGGTTGTTAAAAACTGAGGCAGCCAGGAATGAAAAGGCCTGATTTGGCTTGGTGTTTGGGTTTGGTTTGGTTTTGTTTTGTTTTGTTTTGTTTTGTTTTGTTTTGTTTTGTTTTGTTTTGTTTTTGGTAGCTCAGGAACACCATGCCTCAGTCTCCCCCTTCAACAGGGATGGCAAATTACTCGTAGAACCTTCAAATCCTAGGAAAAAGGGAAGAAAGGAGTGCAGGTGGTGAATAAGAAAGGCTAGAGTGTTTGCCTGGAGCAGAGAAGGGGGAAATGGGATGGAGAGGTGGGGAGCAAAGATCTTTTCTTGAGTGGAGAGGGCAGGATGGAATAGTGGAAAAAGCACTGGGTCAGAGACGAGAGAAGCAGGTGCTGCCTCGGGGTCTGTGTGACCTTGGGTAAGTCATTTTCACATCTCTAGGCTTCAGTGCCCTAGGAGGTTGGAACAGATGGTATGGAAAGTCCCTTCCAGCTTTGACATTCGATGTGGTATATTCTAATATATTTTGCTGTGTTCCAGCTCCAGCACAATGTAATAGGAAGAGTGTCGCTCTTGTAGTCAGGAGAGGGATTCCTGAATCCTGATCCTAGCCCTTACTAGCTGTGAGAATGGGGGCAAATCACTCACTTCCCTGAGCCTCAGCTTCCTTATCTGGAAAATGGGGACAGTAATGCTTGTACTGCCTATGTCATAAAGAGCTACAGAAATTTGGGGTTTTATTAGGTTCTATGTTCTAAAGGCATTCTCAGGGCAAAGGTTACTACACTTGCAGTGCTGACAATCTGTGCTCTGAAGTCTGTCCCAGCTCTGACATTCTGGGTTCTAAAGTGACTTCCAGTGCTGATATTCTATATCCCAAGGTCATTTTCAGCTTCAGCATTTTATGTTCTAAGGTCCCTCCAAGGGCCGACATTCTGTCCTCTGAAGTTCCTCCTAGCTCTGATATTCTGTGTTCAAAGGACTGTCTTAGCTCTGGCACTCTATGTTCTAAGACTCAAACCGTCTATGAGTAAGGTCTGGGAACTCGCATATGTTGGGCAAAGACTTCAGAGGGCAAGGATGACGGTACATTTATTAACGAGTGAGGTGAGATGATTTGTTTATCCACACCCTGGTGGATATGAGTAGGGGGTGGTGGAAAGGGTTAAGGCACCAGGACATTTGTGTAGGGGTTTATATATACAAAGGGTTAGGAGCTCCTGGAGCAGGAGTGGGGAACCTGCAGTCTCAAGACCATATGTAGCCCTCTAGGTCCTCAAGTGCAACCCTTTAACTGAATCCAAACTTCACAGAACAAATCCCCTTAATAAAAGGATTTGTTTTGTAAAACTTGGACTCAGTCAAAAGGCTGCACCCGAGGACCTAAAGGGCCACACGTGGCCTTGAGGTCACAAGTTCCCCACCTCTGTCCTAGAGAGATGTTTTTGGACTAGAGACACTGAGCCTACCCCCAAAACCCCAGGTCCCCAAAGGGAGAAGCCCAGATTCTAAAACTGAGCTCAGCTCCCCTTTTACAAAAGTTGACAGATCTCTGCTTTTGTAAATGCCATAGGGACAAGGGGCCAGCCATCTAGCAGCTAGTGGGACCCCAGTTTTACATTTCTTGGCTCATCGGGGACATGAGGTGAGATGACCAGCTTTCCCTACCAGCTCCCAACATCTGGGCAAAATGGCTTTTGTATCTTCCAGTTTAGGCCCTCCCCCAAAATCCTCAAAGGAACTCCATTAACAATAGCTTTGGGCCAGCCCATGGGGGTTCCCAAAGCCCAGTGTGCCAGAAACCAGACACAGCCCATCTGCAATAGTTCTAATGGGGAAATCAGAATCAAGGAGATAGGGGGGCAGTGCCAAGGGGTGAGAGCCAGCTTACCAGCTTCAGAGGCAGTAGCTGTCTACACCTGACTACCTGGGTCTCCAGAGGGATCAGAGCCTGCCTTAAGAGAAGTATGATGTTGGGTTTCTTTGCTGCCACGAGGACTTCCCTGGAGCTTTCTGCACACGTGTTTATGAAGGGGCCGTAGCCTTACGCACCCACAGGAAGCCCTGTGAGCTTTCTTTTCTCAAACTTCTTCCCCCACCACAGATACAGCTCCCACTCTCTGCCCTCTCCCCAGAAATGACAGAATGAATTGCACCAAGCTGGCCTGTTCCCCAACAGAGACTGGGGCTTCTTCTTGCCATTGAAAGGGTCAAGTGGGCAATCAAAAACCCTCCCTCAATTGGCTATAGTGACTCAATTGTTTTGTTCCAAAAAACTGACCCCTCCCCCACCCCCGCTCCCCAAATAACAGACACCTGTGGAGAGGATTGAGCCCGACACCCACTGGGTAGGTGATTCTGCTGCCTCAGTGGTCTAGGAAAGTGGAGTTTTGCAAACTAAGCAAGAAGGGCAACTGGATGAGGCTCAGGGATAGGGGCAGGGAATGAACCAGTGATTTCATTGGGTGGGGAAACTCCCTCTTACCAATACTTAGTGACTGGCCCAGGACCACACAGTGAGTATGAGTCACATCACGGCCAGTTCTCTACGATGCCATGTTGCTTCTCAAAGAGGGGAGAGAAAAACAGAATGTTTCCATGGGCTTCCAGGGCTGGTGGAGGGGAGGACAAAGAGAGGAGAGGGAATATACATCCACTGAGCCACAGAGAATATCCAGTAATAGTCAATAGCATTTATTGAGACATTTAAGCTGGAGTCTCTCTGTCTTCTCTCCATCCTCTTCAACTGCTATGTGGCCTTGCTCTAGTCTCTTTCTTTGGGGTCCCCAGCGTTCCTCATCTTGAAATTGAGGGAAATGCAGTTGTTCTCCAGAGGCCCTCCCAGGGCCCATTCTGTGATGTCTAAGTCATACCATTTCCCCCAATACTCATGATTCCCTGTGCTGAGCTGACTCAGCCTGGTTGGGGTAAAACCGTCTCCATTCTCTAGATGATCATAAGGGACAGAAATGACCCTCAGGGTTGATCCTGAGCCTGTATTTGTGAATCTCCCTCTCTCTGGTCCTCAAAGATTGGCCTTGCCCCTTTTTATCACACATAAACAGGGGGTGCCACTGTCTAGGGCTAAGAAAGACTTCAGTTCTAATGCCCCAATAAAGGGGCTTGGGAGGGAGGGGGGAGGGAAAGAGGATAGCAGGCAGGAGAGAAAAGGAGACTTAAAAGCCAAAGTTCTAGGGAATTTCAAGACCAAAATAAGGTCTGTCTTCAACTGTGTTAATATAGTACTTTGATTGACAAAGTACCTTACAAATATTTCATTTTATTCTCACAACCACCTTGGGAGATAGGAACTATTATTATTCCCACCTTACAGATGAGGAAACTGAGGCACAGAGTAACTGATTTGCTCAGGGTCACATAACCAGTAAAAGTCGGAGGCTGAATTTGAACTCAGTTTGAATAGCATATACCTTGCTGTTTTTCTAATAGCACGTGCACAGGCTTGATACAAGGAAAACATCCTCATAAATAGAACTCTGACGCCTCTCCCCTTCAGCTTCCTTTTGTGTATTGTCTTCCTCCATCTGATTGTAAGCTCCTCGAGGGCAGGGACGTCCTTTTTATTTGTATCCTCAGCACTTAGCACAGTTCTTGGTACCTACTAGGTACTTAATAAATGTTTAGTGTACCCTATCTTATTGTGAGACAGGCTGTCTCAGAACCTGGTAGTAGGGGATGTATGATCCCTTCAGTTAATCAGTAAACATTTATTAAGAGCTACTATGTGCCAGGCACTGTGTTAGACACTAGCTGTACAAAGACAAAAATTAATAATCCCTGTGCTTAAGGAGCTTACAGTCTACTGTGGGAAACAATGTGTACACATAAATATAGACAATATAAATAGAAGATAATTGGGGGAGAGGTATTAGCTCCTGGAGGGATCAGGAAAAGGCCTCATGTAGGAGATGGTATTTGAGCTGACCTCTGAAAGGAACTGAGGATGCTACAAAGCTGAGGTGAGGAAGGAGTGCATTCTAGGCCTTGGGGGACAGCCTGTGTAAACACATGGTGATGAGAGATGGCATGTCTGTCATGTGGGAGGCAACCAGTTTGGCTGAACTGTGGAGTGCATGAAGGAGAGTAATATGTAGTAAGCTTGGAAAGGAAGTCTGGGGGCAGATTGTGAAGGCTTTTAAATGGCAAATATAGGAGTTTGCATTTGATCCTGGGGTAATAGGGAGCCACAGGAATTGATTGAGGAAGGGAGTGACATGGTGAGACCTGCATTTTTGTAATACTGATTTGGCAAAGGGAGGCCATTTAGTCAGGAAGACTGATTAGGAAACCATTGCAATAGTCTTGGGGAAAGGTGGTGAGAACTTGAACTAGGGTGGTTGTGGTGTCAGTGGAGTGAAGGGAGCAGAATCAGATGGGGTGGACGTAGAATCAACAAGGCTTGGCCATTGAGTGGCTATGTGTGGGGGGTCGGGGAGTGTGAGTGACCAAGAACGTATACCTGAGCACCTGGAAAGGCAATCAGAAGGAAAACCAGGGCTAGACCTCTAGGGCTGGGAATCATCTGGATAGAGAAGATAATTGGACCCGTGGGAGCAGATGGTCACCAAGAGGATGATTGTAGAATTTTTTTAAGGATGGAGGATACCTGAGTGTTACTGTGTGTGTGCTTATAGTGTGTATGTCTGTGCCTAGGTGGGGGAAGGTGTTTGTGTGTCTGTATGTGAGTCTGTGGAATTGTGTTTACTGTGTCTCTCCCCGCCACCACCTGGACTCCCCTTGGATGTGGCTGTGGGCTGCCTCCCTGTCTCCTAGAACTCCAGGCACCCAGCTTCCTGCCCTCTACAGCCAGAGGCTGGAAATGCCCTAATTGTTTTAGAAAAATAATAAAAAGGAAAAAGGAAGACAGCTCCAACTCGGTCCAGATGATACTTTCTTGGTCAACCCAGGCATTTACACCATGTCTCTTTAAGTTTTTCCATTGGTCAAAATAACTGAATAAGCCACCTTGCTCACATAAGTGTCCTTAGACCTATAAACCCTTACAGGTGTTGGGGTCTCTACTTCTCTTCCCCCAGGGTGTGGCTAAGGTTATGGTCCCACAGTGAATCCTTGAAGATTCAGGTTGTGGACCACTAAATCTTTGAGGGTTCAGGTGCCCAGGCTTCCCTAGGGTAGATAGTGCAGGCTTGGGCCGTGTATAGAACATAGCAGGGTGTAGGACCCAGAGCCATTCCTAATGGTCTGTGGTGTGTCCCCTTCCTGCCATCCCCACCACCAAATACATATCCAAGGGAAACCAGATTCTCATGTATTTCATGGGCTGTCTTAAAAGGAAAAGGAGATCACCACAAGGCAACAGACGGAGCCCTGGGTTCAGAACTGTCTTTAGACCCAGTTTCGTTGTTCATTGCTCATCTTTGGCAAATCACTTCCCATGTCTTGGCTTCAGTTTTTCCAAATGTAAAATCAAGGGGATTGGATTAAAGGATCACTTAATTCCCTTCCAGCTCTGACATTCACTGTTCTGGGTCCTCTGATGTCTGATGCTCTTATGTTCTTAAGATCCATTCCAATTCTGACATTGTCTGTTCTGAAACTTTTACTTTCAATTCAACTAAATGAACGTTGATTAGGCACCTGTTGTGTTCAAGATGCTGTGTCAGGAAATACAAAGACACAATTGAAAACAGTCTTTACCCTTAAGGAACTTCCATTATACTATACTGAGGAAGGGAAAGGGGAGAACACAACATCTACCTAGAGAAGTAAATGGAAAGTCATCTGAGGAGACAGAACCAACAACTTGAGGGGATTTGGAAAGGCTTCTTGTAGGAGGTGGCAGCTGAGCTAAGCCTTGAAGGAAGCTAAGGATTCTGAGAGGTGCATGTGGGAAAGGGAATGCATTTCAGACCAGGGACAGATCCTGCAGAAGTGTAAAGATGGGAGGGAGACTGCCCAAGATATGAGCCCTGCTGGCTAAATTCCATACAGATTGCGAAATCTCAGCTTTGTTTTTTTCTGTCATTAGATTGCATTGTGTTATTTTTCAAACCTTTTTTTCCCATGAGGATTTTAGGGATTGCTGATAGTCATAAAAACCAAATAATGGCCTTCAAAGAGGTCTCCAGTGGAGACACAATATAGTCTGTAATGGAAGTGGAAATAAAAGAAGTTACAGGGATAGAATGATTTCTTTATAGTCAGTATCACCCAACGATTGAAGCCTTAGATGATGATAATAATCTCTTCTCTTTGTAACATTCTATGTTCTAAGGCCCCTTCCAGCCCTGACATTCTTTGTCCTAAAGTCTCTCCCACCTCTGGCATCCTATGTCCTAAGGACCATTTTAGCAAGTGTTATGGGAAGAGGGTGCCTTGGATGATGGGCAGGCCCTCAGGAGCTTCCAGGCCACTAGCTGGGGGGAACCACCCCTTCCCCATAATTGATTTCACTCAAATGCTCAAGGTAGAAAAACAAGTTGCTATGCAGATGCCTTCATGGTGCCAGTCAACAAATATTGACTGAGCACTCAGCTCTGGGGAAGTAGGACCAGGAAGGAGACACTGTCTCAGGCCTTAGGGGTTTACAGTCTAAACACACACCCTAATGAAACAATGATAAAACAAAAGGAAACAGAGTAATAATTAGGTACTAAAGAGTGAGATACATAATAAGGAATCTGGAGAAAAGTATGTGGTCAGAAAAAAACTTTCTGGAGAATATGAGCCTCCAAAAACAGTGCCCACTGTGTGTTAGTGACAGTAGGAATGGACTGTACCCATCTCAGTCTTGAAGGTTTCCCAAGGAGCCCGAAGAACCAGTCCTTGGGCCATAGGAGGAGTAGAGGGCACTGCTGCTGCTTCTTCCTTTGATAAAGGGCCGGACAGGAGAGCTACTCCACCCAGGTCCAGGTAACCACCCTTCCTTCTCTCTGGCCTGGGTTTAGGCTCCAGTGGCTTACTCACCTGAAGTGCTAAGTCCCTAAAATGTCAGCTCCCAAAAGGACTTTGAACCGTTAAATGTCTGAGCTGGAAGGGCCCCTAGAGATCATCTTGTCTACCCTCTTCATTTCACACGTACAGAAATGAGACCTAGAAAAGGGAAGGGACTCGTCCAAGGTCACCCAGTGGGTCATTAGAGGAGTTGGGATTATAATGAAAAGGCCAGTGTAGTAGTGGTAAGAGTGCTCTTCTCAAAGGCTGGTGAGACCTCGGTTCAAATTCCGCCTCAGACACAGCTCATCTCGACCTCTCTGATCTTCAGGTTTGTCCCCTGTAATATGAGGATAATAATACCTACACTGTCTAGCTCACTGGGTTGTGAGGACCAAAGTAGTTTGTCCAGCATTCCACAACCTTAATAAAAGTCAGCTCTTGGTGTTAATTCGGGGTTGTGACTCCTATCCTGGGATCCCTCCCCAGTGCCGGCCACACACGCTGCTTCCTCTTCGGTATGCAGCTCTGGGCAGGGCTCCTCAGGAGGGAAGCTACAAGACCCTGTTCTCTCCTGGGAGATGTTGAGGAAGAGGAGGGAGAGCCCTTGTCATTTGAAGGTGGGGTGGGGAAGGGGACGCTGGAAGGGAAGGGACACCCGCCCCAGAGATCCCAGGAAGAGAGAGAAGGGGCAGGAGCGGGAGAGGAGGAAGGAAGGAAGAGGACCAGGCATCAAAGGCTAAGGAACTGCTCACAAGAGGAGGGAGGGTCACACCTAAAGCCTGTCTGGTTGCCAACGGAAACCAGACATGAGGTAATGGCAAGATGAACTTGAACTTGGGGTGGGGGAGGGGCCGGAGAACCAGGCTCAGGGAACAATAGTGCGGGAGGATCAATGGCTGAGCTGATTCTCTAGGTAAAGGCTGGTTGGAGGGAGCAAGATTGCTTTCGGTGGGGGCGGGGGGGACCCGCAATGTAGGAGCTGAGAGGAGGGCTCGAATTTCTGTTCCTCAGTTGACTCAGGGGTCCACCCCTTGTTAAAACTGGAAACTAGGCTTTGAGGCTCTCCGCTCCCCATACACCCCACCCCCCAAGCCTTGCCCCCCTACCCTAGCAACAAACTGAGGGGCGGGACCCAGAAGCAGGCTTGCTTCTCCAGCAGACCTGATTGGTCGCCCGACTTCCTGGATGGCTGCCTTCCATCTGACTGTGCGGCCAGGGCCAGAGGTAGAGGGAGGCGAGAGGTTGCTTTTAAAGGAATCAGGTCCGAATTGTGGCCCCCACTCCCATCCTCCGCTGGGGTCCCTCCTCTCCAGCAGCTGTTGTATCTCTCTCTGGGAACCCCAAGGGCGAAACAATCTCTGGAGCAGGGCAGGGAGTTGGGGACCAGTGGAACGCTGAGACTGGACAAACCGCCGAGTGTCTGATGTAGGGATCCCTCGTGCTGGGCAGCCTTAGCCTACCTCTGGATTACAATCCCTCCACTTGTCCCATTTGGCCCCGGAGAGGCTTAGGACAGGGAGGGGCATGTCGTGATCATAGAATGCTTTAGCCCAGAAAGTTGCAATGATACCATGCTTTGTGCTAATCGGCTGTTAGGATAATCCTTTGTATCACAAGAATACACTGAATTATGCTACAAGGCTGACATGTTCGTGATGCCGCGTGCTTTTCTACAATGTGGCACAATAGTAGACGATAAGAGCAAATCACAGTTGAGACAATGTTCCATACTGAGTTTGTCATGATAATACTGTGTACCCTTAGGATACAATGTGATGCTACGGTATGATGCTTTGTGCAAAACAGATTATTCACAGTGTTTAGTAAACTTTGAAACTAAAGTAAACATCAGCTCGTATTGTTATTTGTGCTTAGGAAGACCTTAGGAAGAGGTGTACCCACCTCTGACACGTGCTGCGTGGATGAACTAGGGTAGGTCACTACTTCTCAAGGCCCCCAAGCAGCTCCTGCGTTCCTTACTAGAAGTCCCCTATGCCAATGAATCGTATTCTCTCCCCTATCCTGAGGATCAAATGTGTCATCATGTAATATAGGGTTTTGGAAGTGTAGTGTATGTGTGCATTGTGGAATAGAAGAGTCAAGAGACCTAGAACCTCAGTGCTGAAGCAGGGCAGCTGTCTAATAAGTAGTAGAATCTAGGATTGGTCTCAGTGTCTCCATCTGTAAAATGGAGATCATAGTACTTGCCCTATCTACCTACTGGCAGCTAGATGGCACAGTGAATAGAGTGCTGATCCTGGAGTCAAGAAGACCAGGATTGAAATCCTACCTCACATGCTTACTAGTTGTATGACACTGGGCAAGTCATTTAAGCTTTGTCTGCCTCAGGTTCCCCATCTATAAAATGAGGATAAGGATAGTACCAGGGTTGATGTGAGGATTAAATGAGATAATATTGGTAAAGCAACTAGGTGGCTCAGTACATAGAACCCCATGTTTGGAGTTAGCAGAACCTGAGTTGAAATTTGGCCTTAGACACTTGCTAGCTTTATGAATCTTAGAGTGCTATATAAATTGCTAGTTGTTATCGTTACTACTTACCTCCGAAGGGGTATACTTACCTACAAAGAGAACAAGGTGAGGTCATGGGGAGAAGCACTTCAGAAAAGTTAAAAGTGTAACACAAATATGAGGAATTATTATAGGGTGTGGGTGTAGGTATATGTACAAAGTGGGCATGTATTAGATGTTGGCTGTTTCCTCACATTTGGGAATCTCAGAGATAATAGACACCTTAGAGATCAAAGGCAGTGTGGAGTAGTGGGAAAAGTCCTGGTCTGGAGCTGACAGTCTCCCCCTTTGTGACCCTGGGCAAACACTTTACCTCCATGGCCCAGTTTCCCCATATACAAAATGAGAGGGTTGAACTAAGCAATTTCTCAAGTTCTCTTATAGTTAGAACATCCTATGTTCTAAGGCCCCTCTCAGATCTTGAATTTTGTATTTGATATTCTGTGTCCAAAGGGCCATTCCAGTTGGGACCTGGGTTCTGGGATTTATTCTACCCTCCCACCTAAAGAGTATATCCACAGGTATGCCTGTGCTCCCACAATGTAAGAATAGCACTGATCCTGTGATCTGGGATCCCACTGAGGTGGGTGCCTGAGACACAGCTTATAACCCCTCCAACCCCTTCTCTTTTGTCCACGCCCTTCCACAAATTCTCCACAGGGCATCCACCTAGCATGCTGGGGGCCGTCTTTTCAATCTCCTCGCCTTTCAGGGACACCAGTGGAGCGTGCAGGCAATCAGGTATACCTTGCCCCCTGTACTTGAGGAGTCCACCTCCTTTTCCAGTCATTCATTTATCCGATGGCATCCCTTATGCCATGCCCATGGGTGGCATGCTGCATCCTACACTTGCTGACCCTGCTCCCTCCATTGCCCTTCTGGTGACCCACAGTCTTAATTCCATGACTCCCAATCATGCAGCCTCACCAGAAGGATCTTAGTTTTATAAAGATGGGCCTTTGTATAAACTAGGCCCAGAAGCCTGGGATCAATTTGCCAAGGCCATCCTACTCCTCCATTCTAGTCCCATTGCATTGGCCATTGGCATTACTCATCCAGGCTACATGCACTGATGGACCATCTGGCTAGGTTACCCTTACGACTATACCTGGTAGTCTTGCTGGTACATGTTCTTCATATAATTGATTTTTATCCTATGGGTAGTTAGACTGAACTTTTTAAAAGTGATTTTAGGTCTCCTTTCAGAGGCTGTGCAGAGTTCCAGAGTTTGATGCCATCAGCAAACAGCAGAATCTAGAGGGCCTCCAAATCAATGGGGAACCCTTCTCCAGTATGGACTCTGTGCTGGACATCTTCCATGATGATAGTTCAACACGTTTGGCAAGCATATGTATTTCTTGTTTTATCCCTCGCTTGATATTAATAATCAGAGGGTCACTCAGTAAAGCTATCTCTGCTGAGGTGGCCATGTGATATAGTGGGTGGTCTTGAAGTTAGAAAGACTTGAGTTCACATTCCACCTTGGACACTTACGAGCCATTTAACACTGGGCAAGTCACTTAATTTAGCCTTAGTTTCCTTATCTGTAAAATTAGAGTAATAATAGCACCTACTTCACAGAATTCTTGTGGGGATAAACTGAGATAGCATATGTATGGCAGTTTGCATATCTTGAAGCATCATATAAATGCTAGTAACTGTTATTGTTACATTTTTGAAGGCTATGATTTTTGATAAATGCATGGGAGACACTTTGTTGGAGGAGAGCCTTAAAGGCAACATTTTGCTGTATCAGATCAAATGTTGTTTTATAGTCAACAAACAATAAACATAGTGGGATCTTGTAATTTGTTACACCTTTCAGTCAGATGTGTGACTATAATGATATGGTGTGCTGTATATTATTATTTGCAAAACCTCGCCTGTTCCCTTCTTATACTCAAATCGAGATATATGTCAATATGGATGTAGACAATTCTCATGATTTTATATATGTGTGTGTGTGTGTGTGTGTGTGTGTGTGTATAATGTATATATAGCTAAGTGGCTTATTGTTCTTAGCTCTTCATACTTTCTTGGTCATCTTTTTTGGTAACTATCAAATCTGAGACTTTTCCTCTCCAATTTTTTAGTATTATTTCTCCGATACCTCAGAAGCAGATCCATTGGCGCTATGGAAATTGTGTCTTCTCCCCTTTTAACCTCCTTTGCATAAACTTGGGCTTATCCATCTATTCTTCCTAGTTTTGTTTTCTTTAGTGCCACTGATGCATCCTTATGTAGCATACCAGGGACTAGGAGATTCGAATTCAAATGTGGTTGCACCATTGTGAAAAAATGGCAGGAAAAGCTTATTAAAAAATCTGTACTGATCTCTGAATTTCCTCCTCTTTGTTCTCCCTTCAACTTTATCCTTAAATTCCTCAGAGGTTATTGGTTGGGTCTCTCACTGAGCTTTCTTTATACTTTTTTTCCTCTCCATTTCCCACTATTTTATGAGATAATGCTGCTCATAATCTCCTAGCATCCTCTTCTCTAAGATCTTATAAATGAGTCTGTACTCCGTCAGTGTTGTTATTGGCAATGTTGTAGGCCACCAGGTGGCGCTTCTTGCCAAGTGGAGAGATATAGCAGCTAGAGGGACGATAATAAGCACATATAGCCCTCACCGTGTGCCAGGCGCTTTCTCATTTGACCTTTGCAAAATCCGAGTTCATAGGTGCCGTTATTATCCCCATTTTACAGCTGAGGAAACTGAGGCAACCAGGGTTAAGTGACTTGCCCAGGGTCACACAGCATTTAAGTATCTAAGGCCAGATGTGAATTCAGGAAAATGAGCCTTTCAGACTCCAGGCCCTGGTGCTCTATCCACTGTGCCACCTAGTTGCAATTCTCATTGCAGTTACCAATTGTTAAAATTCACAATTTAATTTGGAGGTTCTTATCAAGTTTGTCCTAGAATTTCTGTAGGTACATAGGCAGCCATTTTCTTCATTCTGGCTGCTTTGCAATTGCTGATCACGAGCACCATCATAAAAGATGACCAAGTGTGCCATTATATTATGTTTCTTGTTGACTTCATACACATGATCAAACCAACTCTGCCAGTTTTTTATTTGCTTCTCCAAAGAGAACTCTTGGGTTCATTCCACCTTCCCCAGGTCTTATGGCTTCATTTTTAGTGAGAATGTCAAGTTTGATGTGGCACGTCCCCTCCGGTAATATGTTCTCCCTTTATGGATCACTGGATGAGGATCTCATATTTAGATGAACATCAGTTATGCTAATGTGTATAGATAATTAGCAAGCATTTATTAAGCACTTACTGTTGTACTGGCATTGTGCCAAGTAGTGGGGATAGAGAAAAAGGCAGAAACACAAAAAACAGCCCCTGGCCTCAAGGAAAATTCATAGGGGAGACAACATGTCAGTAACTAGGTTTGTGTTGTTGAGTCATCTAAGTCGTGCCACACTCTTTGTGACCCCATTTGTTGGTTTGTACATATAAGATAGATACAGAGTATGGGGCAACTAGGTGGCACAGTAGGTAGAGCACTGGACTTGGAATCAGGAAGACTCATCTTCCTGAGTTCAAATCCAATCTCTGACACTCCGTAGCTATGTGATTCTGGGCAAGTCACTTAACCCTGTTTGCCTCAGTTTCTTTATCTGTAAAATGAGCTGGAGACTTTGCCAAGAAAACCCCAAATGGTGGCAACACGAAGAGTTGGGCTCAATTGAAATGACTGAATGAACAACAGCAGAGTAGAAGGTAGAGGACTAGGGATGCAGGGGGAGGGGGAACATTAGGAAAGACCTCCTCCATACAGCAGCCTTTGAGCTGAGTCTTGAATGAAGCTAGAGATGTCAAGAGGCAAAGGTGAAGAGCATTCCAAGTATGTGGGATGGCTACTGAAAAAGCATGAAGAGAGGAGATGGATTGTTTTGTGGGAGGAACAGCCAGTGGGCAGGTCTTACTGGACCTTAGAATTCATGGAGGGTGGTAAAATAAAGAAGACTGCAAGGGTAGGAAGGGGCTAGGTTGGGAAGATGTTTATATGCCGGAGGACTTTGTTAGGTCCTGGAAGTAATGGGGAGGTGTTGGAGAGGATGCAGATGTGAGAGATGTGGTGAAGGTAGAGTTAAGCCTTTGGCGATGGATCCGCTGTCTGGGGTGAGCGCACGTGAAGAGTTGAGAATTCTTAGCTTCCTCTTCCTCACTCTAACACCCTTGAGAGAGGAGCAGTCGGTGGCTATTCAGGACTGAGAGCCATTCTGGATTGGTCTTGCTTTTTCAAGTTGCCATAGGCAAAGAGTTCTTCATGCATTGGCCATGCAAAGTCCTTAGGGGCTTTCCTTACTTGGTGAGGCTGTCCCACAGAAATCATAGTCTTACTGAAGTCAGAACTGCATAGCCTCTCATGTATTGGGGTGGGGGACTCTTGGGGTTGAGGCATGGTCCACTACTATCTCTTGTGTGTACTCCAAACTCCAGGTCCAGAAAAACAAAGCAAACCATGCCCTAAACCAGCCTAATTGTTGTGTGGATTGGAGGACCAAGGAAAGGGGCTGGCCTGACTTATGGGGGTCTTCCTCAGAGGCAAAGTTGTTACCCCATTCTTGTGGGGCCCTCCCACTACCCTTCACAATTGTCCAGCTTTCTTGCCACTCTCCAGTTACCTTACTTCCTGTTGGCTGCCCCCCCTCACCCTGCCCCAGCTGACTAGCTTCTTGGCAGGTCCTCCACGGAACCACAGAATGGCCAAGGGAAATGGGTCTTTCGAACATAAAACATAGAATGTCTTTACTGAAAGTGAATTTAGAAAACCAAATGTTAGAACTGAAAGGAGCCTCAGAAGTCATCTAGTATAACTTCTTATTTTGTAAATGGTCAACTTAGACACAAAAAGAAATGACTTAGTCAAGGTCACACAGTGAATCTGTGGCAGAATGGGGCTACAAGTGGAAAGTGAATGGTATGAAACATGAGTATGGAACATCAGAAGACAGGGGAGGGAGATGGCAGGTGAGCACTTTAGGGGAAAAAGAAGGAAAAGATGAAGGTGTGAGTATGAAGGAATATCAGCAGTTACTCTCCAGACAGCCTTACTTCATTCTTTTTCTCTCTCTCTTTTTTCTCTCTCTCCTCCAGTCCTGGTATCTGGGATAAACAAGGTTCTCCCCACACGTCCCTTCTCCTGTGTCTCGGGGCTATCCCGGGGGGGAGAAAGGCAGCCCCCCGGCCCACGTTTTCGGTGGAGAGCTAGTTCGAGTGAGGACGTCCTCCCAGCCACCCCCGCCAACATTCAACCTGACAAAAAAAACAAACAAACAAAAACACAACAAAAAGAGACAAACAAAAAACAAAGACGAAAACAAGAGGTAAGACAGAAAAGTCAGAGACTCTCTCCGAAGAGCGAGTGAGGTTCCGCGCCTGGCAGTCAGGAACATCGTCGCCCCGTCCCCCAGCGACAGACACCCCGGCCAAGGGACAGGCCCCTTGCGTCCAGCGGGCACTGCCCAGACGTAGGGCCCCGGGGGGCAGCCTATGCAATACGGTGTCTTTCTAATTTATTCATCTCCTCTCCACCTGCCACGACTGAAGAAAGGACCGGATGCCCAGCCTGTCCCCCCACCCTGACCCCTGCTCCTGTGCCTGCTCCCAGGACAGATGGCTGCTTGCTCCTGTTGGCATCGGGCAGGCTGAGGGCAGTTCCCATTGGCACCAGCGGCCATCCCTTTGCCCAGGGATGAGCAGATTAAACAAACAAACAAAAAACCGTGCTTTGGGTTAGCTCCCAGACCCACTGTCCAGACTCCTTAACCAGAGAGAGGTGAGCACATCCCTAAGGCCCACCACAGAGGGGCATCTTGAGGTAAAGAAACTGTACCAGGTGCATTCTCTTCCTCCCCATCTGCCATGACTGCAGACAAATCAGCTGATATCCCCTTCCCCTGAACTCCCATTCTGGGGCCGGATTCTGGGGCAGCATTCCAAAGAGGCTGGTGCCCATGATGCTTGCTATTTGCCAAGGAGGTCAGGCAGCAACCTCCCATCTTCCCCAGCCTCCTGGGGATCAGGGTACCTGTCATAAGTGGCAGACACACCCATGGGGCCTAATGTTCTGTGTGTTGTAGAAGGGGTGAGGAATGGAGATGGGTACAGTAGGGTCTCTCCTGGTGCTTCCAGACATTATAAGGGTGGCAATGGTGGCAGGGGAGAAAGTGGCTCTCCAAGATGTTTGGGGAATCAAGGTAAGGGTGGAGGCCACTGACAGTGTCAGAAGGTTGGTTGGAGTGGCACAGAATGGGCAGGGCTTGGTGGCAGGGCCCCTTGGTGAGAGGGTTCAGCACGGTCCAAGCTAAAAAAAAAAAGGAGCCCCAACCAAATTCTGTTGCCCTGAAAGACTCATTGAAAACCCCCCATTTCATATACCATATATGGAGACATCTAATTTGGCCTCAACTTGGTTCTGGCCCACCCTCCTCACTTCTGTATTTCTATCTGACTGGGACTCATTCTTTCTTCATGCCTACCCCATTTGGGAGAAAAGGTCTATGCAATCAGTCCCACTCCTCCCATAGCTTGGTGCCCTGGAGCCTGGGACCTAGAAACTGAAGGGACTAAGGAAAGAGGTAGCCCACCAAAAGCCGTGCCCCAAAGCCTAATGCCCTGGGGATGATATTGGATGCGCTGCAAAAGATGCACTTTTGGAGGACAGAAAGGGAAGGGAAGCCACCATCAGACATACCCCTCACCTGCCTGCTGCTCCCAAGGCTTTAGTCCTACCCTGAAGGAGCTTGACAGGCGTCCCCAAGGGGAGACGTTGTGGGGTGGGGATGGGAATAACAGGGCTCCACCCTCTCTGACAAAAACTCTCTCCCAATCCTTCCCCACCCCATCTAACTGGGCTGTGGAGTGTGTGCGATTTAAGTGCCTGAATCCTGGATCGCTGCCCTCAGCTACTGCCCTCCCACACCCCCAACTCACAGCAGGGCCAAGTGATCATGGATGGCCTAGAGCCAAGACCTGGGTGGCCCTTTGCCCTCCATGCCCACTCAAGGCACCCTTCCTGCCAACTCCTCAGTACCACCCCTTTTCCTGGGCCCTGCTGGTTCCCTATGCATCATCCCTGAGATACCTCACCAAGGGCCACTAGGAGACCCTGGGGTCCCTGGTTTTCTCCTATAGGTATCTGGGCCTCAGGCCTCTCTGATTTGCAGCGATACCAAGACTCTCCTTAGGGAAGGAGGAAGGGGACACCTCCTTTCCCAGTGGCCCTTCCTCCCTATTCAATGAGGTATCTCTTTGGGTCTCAGACACCCACCCTCATCCCCTTACCTCCCCCCACAGCCCAAGCCAGAGAGATGGGAGACTGAAAGACAGAGTGGGCATTTGCCCCTGCCAGCCAACCGCCCGTCTGGGGCAGTGGAGATTGGGGCCAAAGGGGGTCAGGAAAACTGCCCCCTCTCCCTCAGATCCCTACTGCCCCCTCTGCCAGTGCCTTAAAACCAAGAGTGATGCCCTTCTCATATCCATGTCTCCTCCACCTCATGCCTGCCCTTCTCCCCAGCTCAGCCCAGGCCAGGCCAAGGGGAACTGCCCCATTGCACTTTTGTCTTCCCTGTTGGCTCTTGGGAGTACGAGATAGGTAGGAAAGGGAGAGGTCACTTGGTCCAGTCCCCCGCTCTGTGACTAATCCCTGCAAGAGATGGGGGTGAAGCCCAGTAGGGAGGGGAGCGGGGAATGGAGGGAGGTCCTATAGTCCAGGTCTAGAGTAGATCTGGCAGAGAGGGAGAGATTGCCAAACCCCAACTGGCAAGGAAGGCAGTGCCCTGACCCCGACTGGGTTTTCCCTACTGCCCTTGTGTCCGGGCACTCCCTCCCATTTGCTCCCCCCTTAAACACATACACCCCAGCAGAGTGAGGAGTAGCTCAGGCCTGGGGTGGGCAATCTGTTAAGCATTTCCGTTGAGCCGCTCTGATAACACTAAGCTCAGGGAGCCAGCCCTAGGCCTCCCTCCTGCTCTCACCTCTGACCCTACCTCCCCCAGTCATCAGGGGAGGGAGGAGACGCCTGCGACTACGACTTCTGGGGTGCCCTTGGGCCCTGTGAGACCCACGTCTAACCTTTCTAGAACTCCTTCCCACTGGTCTCGGAGGGGCCCTTTTCCCTCCAGGGGGGTCTGAGCCATCTATGGGGCACTGAGCCGAAGGGGCTCCTCCCCACCATGGGAATCTCACTCTTGGCCCCGATCCCACTTTCCTTCTTTCTTTCTTCTCACCCACCCACTGCCACCTCCTCCAGAGACCATACTTTCCTCTCAAACTGGCACAAAGGCATGGCAAACCCAGTTGATCCAAAAGAGAAAAGAGCAGAGTTTCCTAAGCTCCCTCCTCAATTTGTCTCCTTACCCTGTGCCATCCTTCTCATCCTCTGGAGCTTCCCTGATGGCAACTTTGTCACCCAGTGGCAGAGGGTGTGATCCTTGTGCACTTAACCCTATTGTCCTCCCCACCCCCAAGAGGTCTCCAAGCCACTGGATGGGGTTGGCCTTTGGGACCTGAAGTGAGCCTCTCTTGGGGGTGGATGGGTGAAGAGTGTATGTATGTGTGTGTGTGTGTGTGTGTGTGTGTGTGTGTGTGTATGCGTGCTCGCGTGCCCGTGTATGTATGTCTGTGTTGGGGGTGGGGTGGGCATTGGAACCTTCGGTACAGGCAACCCTAGCTCCCTAGGGTTTTAGGGGTGGGGGTGGGAAAGGACCGCATTCCAGGCGGGACCTTGCGGAACCAAGCTGGGCTAGCAAGTTGGCGGTCAAGGGGAGAACTCAAAGCTAATAAAACTGCATGGTGCTTAACCAGGAACTCGTGTGACCTAGCTCAAGCTGTCAGCTCGGAGCTGATAAATGCATGGCAGACTATAACTGGCTCTACCTTTCCCCCTCTCCACCTTCCCTTGCCCCGTCCTCTTTAAAAAAAAAAAAATTATATAAAAAAGTGAAAAAAAAATTCCATGTTTCCTAATTTGCACGAAATTTTCTATCACATGATGTGCCTTGCCTTCCAAGAATAAGTATTAACTTTCAACGGTATCACCGCACAGAGATAGCTGCATGCTCTGCTCGTGTAGTTAAAATAAAATCAAATAAAAAATAAAAATGGAAAAGGGGGATGTACTTCTATTTGTAAAAAACAAAACAAAACAAAAAAAATCACCAAACAAAAAACTCAAACCCATCCAGCATCCAGCCCTCCTCAGCTCCTTCTTTGGGCCTCACCTCCGTCCATCTCTGTTCATGTTTCTTGGGCCTAAAGCGGAGTTCCTCATGTAATGGCCACCCCAAAGCCTTTTTAGCTCTTGCCCCTTTCTCAGCTATCTGCCCAAAGCTAAGCTTGAAGGGTCCAGGAGGCCTTTTGTTTTTTATTTCAAAACTTTAGCATCCAAGCCCTAAAGGGATTGTCTCTGGAAGAGGAGGGCTGTGTTCCTGCTCTCCTGGATGATCACCTCCTAGGATGTTCCTCGGAGCTGATTGTCTCCTAGGGTTAAGACCTTGAAAGAGACAACTGCCTCCCAGAGCAGCACCTGTCCCCTAGGATGTCACCCTAACAGACGGTCACCTCAAGCAGGGTGACTATCTCTTAGAGTATCACCCTAAGTAAAAATACCTGTCCTCTAAGGTGTCGCCCTAACTGGGATAACTGCCTCCTAGGGTGGACACCTCACTGAAACATCTATCCCTTAGCATGTCACCCTAACTGGGTGACTGTCATCTTAAGTGTCACCCTAACTGGGGGGAAAAACCCAAAACACTTATCCCTTAAGGTGTTATTCTAACTAAATGACTGCCTCCCCGGGTGTTACCCTGATTGAAACATCTGTCCCCTACCATGTCACCCTATCATGTCTGACTGCCTCCTAGGGTGACACTCTAGCTGGGACAATTGTCTCCCAGGGTGTCACCCTAGCAGAGATGACAGATCCCTTCCAGCTCTAAAATTCTATAGTTCTGACTGTCTCCTAGGCAGGCAGGAGAAAGTGAGTCACCCAGTTAGGGCTCAGGGTTTTATAATTCTCATTTAACACAGGAGAGATGGTCATTCTTGTGTCTCTTCCACTGACACCTCCCCCCCATATAAGTTTTGCCAAAGCCCTTCCTTTCCCTCCCCCTCATTCCCCACTTGGTGGGCTATTTGGGGATGGATTTTGCTCCTGTCCTGACAGCTTCTCCCTTGCTCCATGTCTTCCAGTTGTGAATACGAATGCATCTAGTATGGCAAAAGTATATATTTATCTATCTATCTCTCTATATGCAATACCTGTTTAGTTTCTGCTCCTAGCTGGCTAACCACTCTCGGTGACTTCATGGGGAAAGACAGGAGGAGAGGCTTGTGAGTGGGTTGGAATGGAGGCCGATGGTCCCATTTCATTTTTCTGGGCAATTTTGTATGGTTTTTTTCTAAATGACCAAAGCAAAGCATGTGCTGCATTTCTCCTCCCTCGATACTTTCCCTACCCCTCACTCCTGGTTATAGGGGCCTGGGGTTGGGGGTGAAGGGCTGAATTCAGTGACCTAAGCTGTGAAATTAAGGGAAAGAACTCCTTCCAGCCTCTGGTCCTCTCTTCTCTAGGGTCCCTCTTTGGGGGGTCCAGCTTCCAACAATCACCTATTTCATCATTGGGTCAGGGACATTCATCATCCCACTCACATAGCCCCATCTTTTATACTTCTTGGGGAATGAGGTGGTAGCTATGCCTAGGAATGAGAATGAGGTTTCACCATGGACCTGTAGCTCGCCATGCAGGTCTTGAGGAGTCTGAAGAGATCTGAGACTCTGTCTTGGTCATGATGGCTCTGTGGTTCCTTCCTCATCACCACCACCACACTCCCCCTGCCCCCCACCCTCCAAGCTATCATCTTCCTAGGCCTTCCTTGATACCTGCTTTTGGCTCTTGGGCAAGGCAGAAGACTGGAGCCATTGGCTCCCATTTCTGTCCAATGAGACCCTCAGTTCATCCTGGATCTTAGCAATTCTCTTCCTTCCCCATCCCATCATGTCTTCTTTCAAAAGTGCCATGAAAGATGAGAGTAGTAGGGATGAAGGGTATGACAATTGCATGCTATCTTGTTTCCCAAATCTGAAAGCTATGGGAGTTTGTGTCTGAGAATCAGGTTGAAAGTGACTGATTTAAACAAGAAAGCCCCTTTGTGTAGGCTAAACCAGAGTAAGTGGCCTAAAGGAGAGACCCTAGGGGTCAAGTCAGAAAGGGTCTTCCTGAGGTCATTTTGTCCACCTCCCTACCTCTATCCTGGCCTGGACCTCACCAGGAAGGGTGTGTAGGGTTCCTCCAACCCAGAGGCTCCCAAAGCCAAACACTTGCTCTCTTGTTCACTCATTCCACAGATAGTTCCTGAGAGCCAAGGGCTGTTCAAGACAGATCTGTTATCTTTCCAGTTGTCTTAAACATAGATCAGGACTCCTGCCAGTGAGGCCCCTGGGCAGACAAGACCCTATCTCTTTCTCCTCTCTCCCTTTTTGTTCCAATCTCTTCTCAGTTGTAGAGGACCTTTCTCCTGCCAATATCCAGGAACTTTTGATTAGAATTCTGTGGAAAGGGAAAGAGAGATTGGAAACCCATCATCCGCATGGAAACTCATGCAAAACAATGGCCTTGAGGCATAATGGACATAAAACAGAGCTATCGAGTGCCTAGAGGATCCAGGCTGGAGCGGCATGGAGGTTGTGGAGAGTGAAGGAAGTGTAGTCCCCTGCTAGGAGCTTCCATGCCCATCCTCTCCTCCCTCTCAAAGTGCAAGAGGATATGCTAAGTCAGCAGCCTTTGCAGTAAGTGCTCAGTCAGTGCATTTCACTCCTTAAGCTATGTGCATCTTGAGTTGGGAACGAGAAAAAGAGATGTCCTTATGTTGGCAGATAAGCATCTGAATTTGGAAGGCTGATGAACTCTTCCCAAACAAAGGAGATCCTCCCTGATTCTAGCCTTCTCACCACCTCCTACCATCCAGGTCCATGGGGAGATCTGGGAGCTTATTCTTAGCCCTGGCCATGTCCCCACTCCCATGCACCCCATGAACAGAGGAATTCAGGCTCCCCTCCAGTGCCCCGGATTTAAGATGTCTCATTGATCACCAACTATCCATATGCCTTCAGAGCATCTATCATCCTGCCTAACAGTTGCTATGCCCTTCCTACACTCACCAAGATATGAAAGTCTGAATGCCACCTCCACCCAAAACGTGGTATGGCTTTAGCTGACCAAATGGCTCATCTCTTCCTGGTTTAGAGATCAAGGGCTCTCATTGCACTAACCTATTCACCCCCAGATAGTTTTTTCATCTGCTTTGTTGGTTCCTAGAAGCTTCTCAGACCATTCAGGGCATGACCACACACACGCGCGCTTGCACACACGCACACGTGCACACACACACACACACACACACACACACACACCCTCAGTCACAATATTTATGAGAGTTTCAAAGGGGACCACATCAGAGACCACCCCAAAGGTCCAATATTGGATAAAATCCAGGAAACTAGGCCCTTAAGAAGTTGGCCCTGCATTAGTTGAAATTCAAGATCCCCTTCTGGATGAGGAAGGTGTAACAACCAAGTCCTCACCTTAATTTCATCTCTTGATAGATAGCTCACATTACGCACCCCCCCCCCATTATATATATAATCCATGTCCACCACTGGCCTGTCTCTAAATCTCTTCCCTTTCCCCATTTTGTGAGTGGGAAGGTGGTTCCTAACCTTGTTTCCTTAGCAGTTTAATGTGGCCCCCCCTTCCTTCTCCCCAACCTCTCCCACCCAGGAAGGAAATAAATTTCAGGGGAAGGATATGGGAAGGGAGACACAAGCTCTATTTGATTAAGTAAGGCCAGGAAAGGGGCAGAGCGATGTTAAGGGGCAGAGGTCAGAGGGACTCTCTGGCTAGCTTCTCCTCTTCCTCAGCCCTAGAGAGTATAGAAAGAAAGGGACATCCCTCCTTCCTCAATATGGCTTCCTTCTTGGGGCATCAAGGGATGAGGGGGCCCCATTTTCCAGGGGATAAGAGTATTATGGTTCTTCATTCTCTTCCCTGAACTTCACACTCATCCAGATACAGAAGTGGAGGCTGAGCACAAAGGGGAGAGAGAAATCTAAGCAAGCCTGCAGTGGGCTCCCCCAAAAGTGAGATGCTAATCTCTTAAGGTTCTGAGATGCAGTTCTGACATGACTCTTTCCCTAAGCACCTAGCATCAAACACCAGTGTTCTCAGGCCCCAGGACTTCCACCCCTCTCAGAGGCCTTCAGAATGACCCAGATGCCTTTGGCCTTCAAGCTTGGCTTTTCTTGGCCAGCATTCATGCACTACATTGGCTCTCTTAGTGACCACAGCCCCAAGTTAGGTAAGATAGCATCAGAGATGGAGTGGGAGGGAGGGTACAGTGAGAGAGGTGAGCCCCACAGGGATCTGTACAGCTAGACCAGCAAATTCCAGAGTCCTCTAATAGAGCTCATCAGGAAGTATCTCAAATGGACAAAATTGAAGCTGCCTCCTTCCCCATCTGACCACCCCCATACTAGGCCTCATTGATGGTACTTTAAACTTTGTCATCCACTCACAATTTTTTGTGATATGGATTATAAATTGCTCCTCTTGAGGGGTCAGTTTCTCTAAGTGGCACATCATCCGAGGACCTTGGTTTTGCTCTTCATATTTGAGGGATTGAACATCTCCCTCCCACCTTCATCTCCTCCTGTCTATGTCCTCTCCCACACCATACCATGCTACTTCCCCCTCCTACCTACCAGGCATCTGGGAAGCGGTAGATCAGCTGCTGGAATCTTTGATCAGCCTCAGTCCTGCTCATGATGTCCCTCCCCCCCACCCCCCATCACACAAAATGTGTCTCCCATCCCCTCTAGTCTTCTCTCTACCTTCCATAACGGCTGGATTAAGGTCCTTCTGGTGCTCCATCATTTACCCATGACTAAAGTTAGCCACACAATAAGAAGGCCTCTGTTTCTTTTCAAGGGAGGGATTGGGACAGGGTTTTGGGACAAGGAAGAAGGAGGGGAAGCCGACCAAAAGTCAAAGCGGCAGGACTGTTGACATCCAAACCAAAAACCAATTGTTCCCAAGCAGTGCCTCGCAAGTCCCTGCTGGCCTGGCTTTGAGGGGTGTTTCTCGTCTGGCCATCTCAGTCCTTGCTTAGGAAGCTGCAGGGGAGGAGGGAGATCTGCCTCCTTAAGAGGGTATATCTCCACACTGAAAGGATAAGACTACGCTGTGACTCAGGGGAGGGCAAAGTTCTAGGGTGATGTAAAGCACTTAAGTATAGCTAGGCGCTCCCCAGTCTGGAGGTCTTTGAAACTATAGGTTCCATATTTTCCAGTGCCTAGGAACATAAGGATGGCAAAGACAGCCTGGCAGAATCCCAGCCCTGGCTGGGAGCTGGAATGGGAATACATGGCTATTCTTCCCTGTGGAGCCCACATTCCAGGCCTGGAGTGAGAAGAGGGAACTCTGGAGCAAAAATTAGTCTGGAGGAGATGGGTCTTGAGAGGGGATGGGAAGCACTGAGTCCATCAAAGACTTCCCCATACCACCCCACCCCAAGCAATGTTCTGCTCTCCAGAGGCTATCTATTCCATCCTCCACATAGGGTAAGATTCTGCTTTACCAATGAGCCCAGGGGTTTATTGGACTGAAGCAGGGGTATGGGGAGATAAGCAGTGGTGGCTTTCCATCAGCACCCTGGACAAGGGAATAGGTGGGCAATCCAGGCCACACCCTTCTGTGTGATCCCCTGTGTGAAAACCAGTCTCTAGCTCCCTTGGTCCACTGCTCTGGCATTACCCTCTCCGAGGATCCCCAAATCTTGGCCTCAAATCTATCTATCCTCCCAAATACTTGGGCCCCAACAACCCCTTCCAACCATCACCACCACCACCAACACCAACAACGATAACAACAACAACAAAAAACTCAAAACAAACCAAAGGCTTTAAGATACCCTTGGTCCCAACCCCAGACTCATCCTTTCCCAGCTCCTGACTCAGCAGAGTAGCCCAAGCTCTCTGACTTCTCTTCAATGCCTTGGACAGGAGTTGGCAAGAGGCAGGAGGGATAGTCCCCCCAACCCCAGACTTTTCTGTTACAGTTTCCATAGATCTCATTTTGATCACTCAAGGACAAAATACAGGTGAAAGGGGGGTGGGGGGAGAGGGAGGAGAGGAAATGTTACATAGAACGAGATCAAGTACCAGAGACATCTCTCTGGGAACATGATATAATGGAGAGAAAAAAAAAGAATTTGCTTTACTGGTGTCCTCTTCAGTTGTTATTTTTTGTGTGCGTGTTTTGTTTTGTTTGTTTTGTTTTCTCCAAGATTTCTTTTTCCATTTTATATTTTATCAATATTATGGGACTAGTTAATCTGTTTCTTGCTTCTTGCTTACTGCACCCATCCTGCAATGCCCTCAAACACACACACACACACACATACACACATACACACACACACCATGCATCATAGATTGGAAACCACCACAGGCCCAGGACTGAGCTCTCTCATCCTTGGCCTAACCATCAACAAATACATACACAGTCTGCCCAATTCCAAGGGCACAATATTGGGACTGGGATGGGGGGATGGGATCTAACTCTGCCCTTCCTCCTTCCCTCTCCCTCCTACCTGTTCCCTCGCCTCCTGCCTCAGTTTCCCTCTCTCCCCTCCCCCTCTTCTGCGCCTCACACCCTATTTGATTATAACATTGTATGATGCAGCCCTTACGGTCTAGCCGATGCGCCTACCTAAATACCATTTATTGAAAGTGACGATGGTTTGTTCCCTATGCAAAAAAAAAGAAAAAATATTCCAAAAAAAAGAAAAAAATGTATAAAACATTAAACAAGCTATGCTCCAACTCTACATGTGTCCCCCAGACTCTCCTTTCTGCGACTGGGGTCAAGGGAACCAAAGAGGGAAGGGACTAGGGGAGGGACCAACCAGGGTGGGCTATTTGAGTAACTGACTTTTGTCCTGGCCCTCTCCTCTCCTAGGCTTCCTGAAGGAACCTAAAGTGTGAGTGTGTGAGAGAGAGACAGAGACAGAGACACAGAGGGAGAGAGAGAGGAGAGACAGAGAGAGAGAGAGAAACAAGGTAGAGAGAGGAGGATGAGGATAAGGATCACCAGGACCCTGGAACCTAACCCATCTAATTCTACTTGTATCAGCTAACCAGGAATACCATCTCCAATAATATTCCCACTTAGTAGTCCAGACTCACCCGGAAGACATCCAGTGATAGGGAACCTGCCACCTCCTGAGGACATTCATTCCATACTAGCTCTAATTGCACCCTTTCATGCCTCTTTACAACTGTCACCTGCTGCCACTCGTTCTACCTTTAGGGCCAGATCTCTCCTCTTCATGACAGTTCTTCAAACAGCTTCTCCAGGAAGAGGATCCAGGATTAGGTTTGGAGGCTGGAAATGGATTTGGGGGCTGGGAAAGGGTCTATTTGTTGAATTCTATTGAATTGAGGCAATCTTTTCTCTGCACTGGGTCCCAGAGATATGACCTGGCTTAGAAGCCATCCACAGAAGACATGGCCGGCCATGGTCAAGGGTGTATGTGTGTCTGTCTGTCTGTCTATGTCTTGATGATAGTGGACTGTTACTGATCACAGTAATAGCTAGTATTTATATAGCACTTTAAGGTTTACATATATTATCTCATTTGATCTCAACAACCTAGGAGGTAGGTGCTATTATTATTCTCATTTTACAGATGATGAAATTAAGGCACAGAGAGGTTAAGTGATTTGCCCAGGGACACACAGCTAGTAAGAGTCTGAAGTGAGATTTAAACTCTGGTCCTCAGTGTGTGTAGGGCAGCCAGTGTCTGTGTCTCTGGGTACCTGCCTATATGGATTTAGGCACCTATTACAGTTATCCCTTCCACATTTCTACTTTTCCCATTGCGGTTTCTATATCACAGATCAGCATAAGAAATTAAAGGGGAATTTTGGGGGAGTTTTGTGGAAGCCACAGAAGACATGTGAAGGCCAGAAGATGACAAAGAAAAAGTTTAGAAACTCAGAAATGCATAAAATATATGTATAGTATTGTATAATATCAAAATATTTTATCTTTTAATACCATAATAATTCAGACTTTTTCTCTGGTGCAAAGGGAAGGCCAAAAAATTTTACGCAGATGTTCTAGATTGCAGGGGCACCATGCCCCTAACCCCTGCGATTGAAAGCAGTAACTATATATTCAAGGCATTAGGAAAAAAGATAATAATAAGATGCCTCCCGTCCCACCTTTGCCCAATATCTCCAATAAAGCCCTTTTCTCTCCTTGGAGCCTGCAAGCCCTCATCACCTCACCCCCAGAACTATTGCAATAGTCTGCTGATGGCTCTGCCTTCCTCAAGCCTCTCCCACTCCAATCTATCCTCCATTCAGCCACTAAAATGATTTTTCTAAAGTACAACCTGACCATCCTCTCTCTCCCCAACCCTCACTCCCAATAAATAAACTCCAGTGGCTTCCTACAGGCTTCCAGCATCAAATGCAGAATCTCCTGTTTGCCATTCAAAACCCTTTATAACCTAGCCCTGCCCCCACCTTTCCAGTCTTCTTACACCTTACTACACCTTATACCCCTGTATCCCACATACTCTTTGATCCTTCTGATTGTTCCACAAACAAGACATTTGGGCACTTTCTTGGGCTGTCCCCCATGCCTGGAATGCTCTCTTTCCTCCTCATCTCTGTCTCCTGACTTCCTCCAAGGATTCTACAAGAATTCTTTCCCACCCCTCTTAATTCTAGTGCCTTCCTTCTCTGAATTATTTCCTATTTATCCAGTATATAGCTTCCCCCATTAGAGGGCAGGGACTGTCTTTGGCCTCTCTCTGTATCCTCAGCACTTAGTACAGTGCCTAGCACATAGTAGGAGCTTAATAAATGCTTACTGGCTGACGACTCAAGAAACTTGCATTTTACTGAGGATAAAGTAGGGATGGGGCATAGGGCATAGACACATCAAAACGTAAGACAAGGCAGAGTGTGACGGGGGGCAAAGAAGAGAACCAGATCAAGTGTTCTAGGGACAATTTAAGGAGGAAGAGAATACCACGCCGGGGGAATGGAAGAATGAGGAGAATCATGCAAGGCTTCGTGGAAGAGGTGGCACCTAAGTTGTTCCTGGAAGGGAGAGGTTTCTGAAAGGCAGAGATGAGGGGGGAGAGAAATCATTCCAGGCATATGGGATGGCCTGAGAAATGCATATGGTGGCATGAGAGAGTGGGCAAGGGTAACCCAGGTTTCTCGCCAAGGCTGGAGCATTGTTCAGGAGACTCTCCTCATTGGTGGAGAGAATGCTACACAAAACTGTATGCCTAAGTAATGTGCAGAGTTGGCACAAGAGAAGAAATATTCTTCATTCTTCCTTCAAGAGACACATGTATCAGGGCTGACTCCAGAAGAAAGAAAAAGACTGTCCTATGCACCTCTGAAGAGATCCTGCTCCTCAGAATGTCTCTACTGTCCAACTTACCTCTCAGAGACACTATGCATCCAAGCTCCCCTTGGATTGGGACTTTTCTCTTGGTTGAATGATGTCTTCTTTGTTTCCCATCTAAAGAGCTCACTCACTCTTGCGTATTATCTGGTGTATTCTCACCTGTGAGGTTCTCCAAATGCTCTTTGCTATTTGCTTGGATAAGTGGGTTTACTTGCCTTTTGTAATGGTCTTTGTGCAACTAGTATTGGTTAGGAAGGAGTCAAGCCTTTGGGTAGAAGCTTGGGGTTATCTTCCCACCTTAAAAGATAGTAGCCAAGACAGCCATTTTTTGTTCTGCATCTATCATGTCCCTAAACCGGCCACATGGGGGTAGGGACACAAATAGACAATCTAGTCTGGTATCCCTCTCTTAGACACTGGAAAATAGAGTGGCTAGTCTCACGGTCCCTCCTATTCTCCTCAATGTAGGAACCACAGTCTTCCTTGTAAAGGGGTGGGCAAGATTCCAGAGAGAGCTATCATTGTCTCCCATCAAGCCACCTGTCTGTAGCTTGTTTAAACATTCCACGTGGATGTAAAGATCTGACATGGGCAGTAAACACCTTACGAGAGGGTCAGAGAACATCTCGTACCCTGGAGGGGGCTGGTACATAGGAGGGCTAGAAGGCAGTACGATGTGGAAGAAGACTTGAAACTCAAGTTTTGGAATCAGTTCGTGAAGGCCGAGGAGTCTGGCAGGCCTCCATATATGTGCCTGTGTCCATGGGACTGGGTTTGTATCTCTACATGCCTCAGCGTGGGTATCTCTACCTCTGTCGGTTTCAGTGAGCGTGTGTGTGGTGTGTGTGTGTGTGTGTGTGTGTGTGTGTGTGTGTGTGTACATCTGTGCCCAAGACTCTCTGCTTATCTGTGGCCAGGTATGGCAAGTCAAGAGCTGTAACTATAATGATGTGATCAAGGCTCTGCCCCAGGACACTGACATTCAGGACATGAATTCCTTCCTGAGGAAGTCTTCCAGTCCACTGGTTCTGCGCTGCTTGATGCCACAAAGGTCCTATTCGTCTCCCACTCCACTGCAGCCCCTACCTCCTACTATTTTCCACCACCCCCCTCATACACAAGTTGCTTGGCACAACTGCACCCAACTAAAAGCATGTTGTCTTGCCTGCACCACCAGTGCCAACTGAATTTGCCCTGAATTCCTAGGGCCCATTTTTTTTTCTGAAGCCCTGTCTGTGCACAGCCTTTTGCTTACAAACCCCTCCACTCTCTTCAGCAGGGAGCTCTTCCACCTGACTCAGGAGAAAAGACTCCCAGGAATATAACACAGAGCAAGACCTGGGATAGATTGGAGATGCATGAGATTTATACAAGGTCCAGGCCCCACATCTGGTCTGAGTGTTTTAGCAGCCCCATAGCATACAAAGCTCTCCATGAGGAGAGCCCCACATTGAGCCCCACATTTCCCTCTGCATGGAAGGACAATGCTCTTGATTGGCCAGTCAGGAGAATATACACTGACCCGGGCCTCCAGTAGCGGGGATAGGCTATAAAGAGTCTCCTACACTCTACTGCCCAGTCCATCCCAGGACCCAAAAGTGACCATCAGGAAATGACCAACTCAGGCCAAGGGCAGAAGGTTGCAGTTACAGCTGTGGGTATAGACAGTGTCCTCTCCGGGTTTGGAGATGGTAGAGGGGAAAGAGAAGGGGAACCAAGATTGTGGGAGCATTGATGTAAGAGTCCATCCCTAGCCCCTCAAACCTGCTTCCTCTATCTTCTCTCTGCCCCTCAAAACAATCCTCTGCTTTTATCCCAGCTCCCACAAACTTACCTCTGCTCATTCATTCCATCTCTGTCTTCCCAAAGAAACCTCTTATGCCTCAATCTATCTTTGTTCCCCCAACCCAGTTCTGCTTCCTCATCCCACCCCTGCCCTGCCAAATAAACCTGCACTCAGCACAGTGCCTGGCACATAGTATATGCTTACTAAATATTGATTGATTGATTAATTGATTCAGACCTCTATTTCCTGTTGTTGTCCTTGCTCCACTCATCAAGGTATGCTAGAGTCAGAGGATTTGGGTTCCAAATGAAGTGACTTTGGATGGGTCACTTAATCTCCATAGGCCTCAGTTTCCCCATCTATAAAATGAAGTCAGACTTGATGGCCTCTAAATTTTCTCCCAGATCTAAAGCCATGATTTAGATCTTATTCCTGTCCCCCAATCTGCCTCTAGAGGTTCCTTCATCTTATCTCTGTCCCCTAAGCCCACATTTGCTTCCCCCTGTTCTCCAAAAAAAAACAAACCCTCTGCTCCTTCACCCACAAGGCAGAGTGTTGTTAGGGAAAGGGTACTGGACTTGGAGTTAGGAAAACTTGGATTTGAATCCTGCCACAAACCCTTCTCCTGCAAGTAACTTCACTACTCTGGGCCTCAGTTTACTCATCTGGAAAACAAGACTCAGTGACTTCTAAGGACCTTTCCAATTCTATGATCCTGTCATCCTTGCTCCCCAAAACAAACCTCTACTCTCTCATCCTATCCTTGCCCCCCAACCTACTTCTGCTTTTGCCAGCCCAGCATCCCCATAGCTACCTGTCATTTCTCCTAAACCTATCTTACTTTCTCTGGATCCATCTCAGACTACCCCAACCCGGCCCTAAAAGGGTCTGGATGTCCAGGCATATCGAGGAGGGTCATGGATTGGTTAAATGAGATTGCGTCTGAGGCCCCTTCCAGTTCTGAGATTCTATAATTCTGCAATAGTGAAGTCTCTGGAGAGCCCCAAAATCTAGACCACTGAAGGACAATAGATAACAAGATGAAAGAGACTTAAGGGGCCATCTGATCCAAGCCTGCATTTTACACATGAATAAACTGATTCCCAAAAAGTTGAAGTGTTATGTTCCAGGTGACACAAGTAGTGAGTTTCAGTGTCAGGATTGGAACCCAAGTCCCCTGCCTCCAAATCCGAGTTCTTCTTCTTAGATCATGGTAGCCTCTTACATCAGTTGAAAGAACCTTTAAAAACCATTGAGACCAACTTCTCCATTTTACAGATAAAGACTCAGCAGCCCAGGAAAACTAAATGGCTCCCCCAAAGTCATATACATAGTAAGAGGTACTGCCAGGATTTGAACCCAGGATCTTTGACTTCAGATCCAGAATCCTTCCTCCTCTACCATGCTGCCTCTTGCAGCAGAGTTTAAAAGGTCCTTAGAGACCATCCAGTCCAACCTCCTCATTTCACAGATGGCAAAACAGGCTCAAAGAGAAGGAACTTGCCCCAAGGTCTAGAAGTGAGTTAATGATACTTTACCTACTTTCTAATTTTGTGAGAGGCTGGTATGGACCCGCCTCCTCTCCAGGCTCAGATGAGACCATCCATCGACTCAATCATGAAAACCCCAGGATTTATCTTTGTATCTGACAGGAATAAAGGAGATGGAGATTTGGTGAGGACTTGAAGGGATCATGGGCATGGCTGCCCACAAGGAACTGGGCATGGAGGGAGGGACCCTGGGAATTGTCTGCTTCTGCTGAGCAAGGTCTATCTATCCCTTATGCCCTTACCCCCAAGCTCCTGGCTAGATGAGGCTAAGAGAATATGGAATGACTGGGGTCCAGGACTCTTGGGTTCTCACCCCCAAATTCTAGAACCCTAGAATGTCAGATATGGAAAGACCTTTAGGCTGTACAACATCTAGTCTGGAGCCAGCAGGAACCAAAGGATACAGGAAGGCAGAACTGGAACTCAGAGCTCAGTCCTGTCATCCAAACTGCACCTCAACAGGCATGCCCTTTACTCATATGCTCATGCTCCATACTCAACAAATGATTCTCCAGTTTCTTCTTGAAAATCTACAGGGATGGGAAATGAACCACCTTCTGAGGACCCATAACACTCTTGGGCAGCTCTAGGCAGCTAAGAGATATAGTCCAATGCCCTGGGGAAACTGGCAAGAGAAGGAAAATCAGTGGCAGAACCAGGATGTCCCCTTACCCCTGGGTCAGAGGCTCTGTCTAGATACATCAAGCTGTTTATCCTCGAAACACTGGGGGAGACAATTCAGTTCAGGGATGGAGAAGGGGCTGGGAGAGAGACATAGGGACTGGCAGAAGGACTTTCTTTCACAGAGGGCTGAACCCCAGGGCTTGGGTCTCCACACCCACTGTAGAGGAAAGTGAGTCAGGCTTTTATCCAGAGACTCTCCCGTCCTAATCCCAGCCTTTCCACTTACTGTGTGTAAATGGATGTCTCATGCATCCATCACTGGACCACCATTTCCTCACCTGTACAATGGGGGGTTGGACTGGATCATCTGTCTGGCCCCTCCCAGCTTAAGATCTATACTCCTCAGGGTTTTCTTGCAACAGAAGCATCTGCATAAGAACAAGGATCACAACCCCACACTCTGCTTCAACCAAAGGGTTTTTTTTTTCCCAACCTCATCTGGCCCAGAATTAAGTCTCTGCTGTAAGCCTCTAGTACCCTCTGGTGGCCACACTAGGGACTCCAATGACAAGAACAGAACATCTTTTAGCCACCAGCTTCTCCCCCTACTGGAGTTCCTGCCCTGGTCATAATCGTGCTCCCATCCCATGAGCATCTACTAGCCTTCATCCCTGATCTCCACAACAGGATCTCTCCCCCATCTCCAGTCCCCACACACGGGACACCAGGAGGCAAAGTACTGGACTCCTTGACTTAAACCAGGGGATCCTCTTGTACCAGGACTCTTGTCCAAGGGTGGAGTCAGGGTTCAATAGGTACTGAGAGGGGCTCAGTTTGGGGCTAAGGTCAGAGTTCAGTACATTCCAAAGGATCACTCACCTCATTATCACCTACCTCTAACCATCAGGCTAATTAACCACAAACCTATCTAGGCATACTTCCCCTCATCCCACCCCCCAAACAAGGTCTATCAATCACTAATTGAAGGGTAAAGGGTAAATGAGTGGAGATATGGTCCCTTATCTCTCTGTTTTGGGGAGGGCTGAGGTGGGAGAGAGTGGAAATTTCTAGGAGAATGGGAATTAAAAATAAATCTGGGAACTCCCAGAGCAAAGGGAAAACATGGCCCCAGTACTTAATGGAGTTTCCAAACTGAAGGGGACAAATGTGCCCCTCACCCACCCTGCCCCTATTTCAATGGGAAAGACTCAAACCATTCAAGGCCTGAGGACTATATGTTTATGATTTCCATCCCTTTTTTGTCCTCTGACACTGCCCCTCTCCCATCACTCCACATTTGGACTATTGCAACAGCTTTTTGGTTGACCCGCTTCCTTCAGGTCTCCCCCCACTCACCCTCCTTGGCTGCCAAGATGATTCTCCTAGAGTGCAGATCTGACCACTCACTTCCCTACTCTACAAACTCCAGTGGCTCCCAATTACCCCCGGGATCAAATATAAAATCCTCTCTATTTGGCTTTTATAGCTCTTTACAACTTGATCCTTTCCTACCTCTCCATGTATGTTACTACCTTAATAATACTAGCTAGCATTTATATAGGACTTGATGGTTTGCAAAGCACTTTACAAATATCTCATTTTATCCTCACAACAACCCTGAGTAGGCAAGTGTTTTTATTATCACCATTTTATAGATAAGGAAATTGAGACGGGCAAAGGTTAAATGACCTGCCCAGGATCACACAGCCAGTAAGCATCTGAGCCTGGATTTGAACTCAGGTTTTCCTGACTGCAGGTCCAACAGCTGAAATCCTACCTTCTGCAAGAAGCCCTTCCCAGAAATGCTCTCCTCTCTCACTCTCCTTAGTGCCTTCTACCTGAGATTATCTCACATTTACCCTGAATCTACTTGTATATCCCTAATTCTTTACATGTTGTCTTCTCCATTAGAATGTGAGTTCCCTGAGGGCAGGGCCCGTCTTTTGCCTTTCTTTGTATCCAGCAATTAGCATAGTGCCTGGCATTTGGTAAGTATTTATTAAATGCTTGTTGATTGACAAAGACCAAGTAGAAAAAAATTATATTGGCCGTAGCAGAAAACCCAGCTACCTTGGATAGAGTGATAGGGAAAAGCACAATAGCCCTAGAGCTCATAGAATTCAGAAATGTGAGGTTCTTTGGTTTAGAGAATAAAGTCCAACCCACTTAATGTACAGTTGGGGAAACTGAAGCTTAGAGAGAAAAGGGACATGTCCCAAGGTCATTCAGTAAGTTAGTGCAAAAGTAGGAGTTGTAGCCAGGTGTCCTGATTTCTTTCTTTCTTTCTTTCTTTCTTTCTTTCTTTCTTTCTTTCTTTCTTTCTTTTTGACACTCCCCAGTTTCTAAGGAGCTAATTTTTTTTGTTTAAAGACTAAGAATGTTCAACTGAGAAAGGGCAAACTAGAAAAGTGTTCTATTGTTGACTCAAACAGAACCATTAGATCTCCTAATTTCTAGCCCAGGATTCTTTCCATTACACTACAAGACAACTACACCTCAAAGCAGATAACAACACATTTTTTGTTTGGCTTTTTCTCCAAAAACTGTGATTAAAAATAGATGCTTAGAACCTGGAATAAATAGGTGATATAAGCTGAGGTGTCAAACTCACCAACTGCCCCTGCAGCAAGCTTGAATAAAATGAATAAAAAATATAATACAACATAGATAATGTTAATTTGTGGTTTTCTAAGTCAATATGTGGCCTGCAGAGATTTGTTTCTATTTGGGTATGACACCATTGTTCTACCCCACCAATTCAAAGTCCAGGGAAGCGAAGCTGTAATAATAATGTAAACAGAACATGGGCAGTGGAACACTTGTGGACACTTCACCAAGGCCTCCCTGATACAGAAACGATGGGTGGTGATAACCCCTTTATACTGGGAGAAGGCATTTGAATCTCTTCCTGGCAGCTCTTGTCTCCTCATACTTGCACTGAGAAGCTGTGTGAGGGAGGAAACTGAGTCACAGTGAGATTTGACTTGTCCTGACAAGCATTTGCTGTTCATCAAAGCAGACCCTCTACTTGGCAATACAGGACAGGTAGTACTCTCCTATGGTTTTGAAATCAATACAGCTGCATTTCCTCAGTAAAAAAGAAAAATCCTATAATTCAGAATTTTCACTTATGCCTTTCCCCACAAAAAGACCCATGAATGAGGCTTTTCGGTTGTTTCCTACATCTGAGTCTTTGCCTACCAAGTCTCCCAGGACAGGGATCCTCTTACCACCATGCCTAGCTAATGTCATACCTAGCCACAGGACCACTAAGCGAATGGGGAGGAGGCAGCAGTTATTGAGAAACCAGATTGTGGCAAAATGAAATTAGGGAGTAGGCAACTCAGGCAACTATTCAAGAAGAGGGCAGGGGGTACAGGAAGTGACTTAAGATATCATCTAGGTCAACAATTAATTTCCAGATGAGGAAATTGAAGCCCAGAAAAAGGTAATTTGCAAATGGTCACACAGAGTCAGTAATAATAATAGCAGTCATTTATAGCACTGTGCTAAGTGCTTTACAATTATCATCTCATTCGGTCCTCATAATAACCATGGGAAGTGGGCGCTGTTATTATTCCCATTTTACAGATGAGGAAACTGAGGCAGGCAGCGGTTAAATGACTTGCCTAAAGTCACACAGCTAGCAAGTGTCTGAGGTTGGATTTGACCTCAAGTCTTCCTGACTCCAGGCCCAGCATTTCTAGCCACTGCACAACCTAGCTGCCTCAGTAGCATTCAGACCCAGATCTTCTGAGTCTCATTCCAGGATTCTCCTTTCCTTAACCTCATTGAGCTTCTGTTTCCTCATCTGGAAAATGAGAGGTAGAACCAGATGACCTCTAAGGCCCCTTCTGTATCTATGATCTTGTGTTCCTCATCACCAGTTAGAGAAGAATCAACCGCCACTGGGCAGCAAATAATTCTTTATTTTTAAACTAATCTGCAGGGGGGAGGGGAGGAAAGGAAGGGGGAGGAATCACAGCCTGGTTCTGCCATGTTTCCCGATGAGGGAGAAGAGAAGGAATAGGGCCTGGGTTAACAGGATTCTTTTATTACAGTCTGAATCATTCCTTGGGCCCAGAGGCTGGAGGTGGAGTTTGGGAGACAAGCATGAAGAAATCAGGGCATCCACCCCAAAGGTTCCATGGTGGGAGGGTCTCCCTCACAAGGCAGTATATTTATTAACATCTGTGCTGGCAGTGGCATTTTCATCTGGTTCCAAGGCTCCATTGGTGTAGCCTCCCTTCTCCTCTGGTGATTTGGATGCTCCCCTAGAGAAAGGATGACCAGTCTCAATGCCAGTCTATTTGAAGGGAGGGAGATGGGAACCAGGAACCTCTCGACTGGGCCAGTTACAGCCCAAGTGAAGATACCCTTGTCCCAGTTGGTAGTCTAGGCACCTAAAAGGTACCTCTTGGAAGGAGGTGAGCGAGAGGGAAAGAGGTAGGAGAAGGTTCTGGACAAAGTAGAGAAGAGGGAAAAAGGAGAGGCTACACTCATCCAGAAGCTACAACTTTTCATGGCTCCCATAGCCCACAGGAAAAAGTCTAAACTCGTTAGCCTGGCATTTGAGGCCTCCACGGTCTGGTCCCCGCCTCCTTCTCCAAACTTGTCATTCCTGCTCCCCTGCAGAACCTCTCCACCCCAGCTAGACTGGGTGCCTCCCCCTCCTGGTCCGTCTTTTCTCCACAAACTCAGCTTTTCCCCGCCTCAAAGCTTTTTGCTCAGACTTACTTCTCTCCTCTCTGCCTCCATCTCTTTGTCCAAACCATTAGAAAGTACAGCAAAGGACATTGGGGGCTATATACAGCTGACAGACACACATAGAACACACAGACTCACCCATATGCACACAGGACTAGGGTGGAGTGGACATGTAATTTCATTAGTGTGAAGAACTCCTGGTGTGAAAACTTGCCTCTACTTTACTCCAGAGGCTATTGGCAACTCCTCTATAACTTAAAAATCTGAGTTGTTTTAGGCATTGAAGGGATGATGATGATGATAAACATTTATATAGTGCTTACTATGTGCCAAGTACTGTGCTAAGTGCTTTACAATTATTATCTTATTTGATCCTCACAACAACCCTGCGAGAGAGGTGCTATTATTTACAGATGAGGACAGATGAGGAAACTGAAGCAGACAGAGGATAAATGATTTGCCCAGGGTCATAGAGTTAGTAAGCTTCTGGGGCTAGATTTGAACTCAGGTCTTCTTGACTCCAGGTCCAGCGTTCTATTCACTGTGACACCTAGTTAAGTGACTTGTCTGTGAGTGAGCTAGTACGTGTTGGAGGTTGGACCTGAACCCAAGTCTTCCTGACTGCAAGGTCTGCCCTCTACGTACTATATGCCCTCACACAGATGATTCTAACCATGCACAACATAAGCATGCATACCATGCAACAAAGGGGCACGTCTGTCCATGCATTTGTGCACCTAAGGCCACACAAATATATGGTGTACACCTGAGAATTTGCATTTGGACAGAGCCACAAAGACAAAGACACACGTATATACATGCACACATGCAACAACACGTAACAGTAACTGCTCCCATCTCTGCGGTGTCAAAGAGGTCAAAGTTCTTTCTTCCCAACTACCTTGAAGCCATTTGTTCAAATATGTTATTATCCCTATTTTACAGGTTAGGAAACTAAGGCTGAGAGTCACACGTCTTCTATTTCCAAATCTGGGGTTCTTTAGACCATACTACATCACTTCACAGAAGTATTCCAATGCCCACAACAAAACAAGACGCACACATACACACCTGTGTGCACACATGAAGATATGAGTGTACACTTTACCTCATTTGAATGTTTTCATAGGGGTTCAGATCTGACTGGTTCTTTTCAAGCTCTTCCTCCTCATCATCATGGTTTCTGGGGAGAAAAGGGAGTCTGGAGATTCTCCTTGACCCGATTCCTCTCCCATCCTCACCCCCCCCCCACACACACTATGGGTACTTTCTCAGGCTAAGGCTCAGTCCCCAGTATTCCATAAACTTAGAAGTTAAAGATGAAGTCCCAATTCCCTCATTTCACAGATTAATAAACTGAGAAAATTATTGGTTCAAGGTCACAGCCAAGGAGTCTGTGGTTCATATGACTGGGGCATCCATACAACTGGCCTGGCTCTCTGGCCAGGTCACAAAGAGGAGGGGTAGTCATGGGGAAGAAGAGAGGGAGCTGGGACCCCAGGTCCAGGGAGCAAGGTTTCCCACCTCTCCTTGGAACACCAAAACCGATTGGCCAGCATGAGGACGAAGACGATGAAGAGGAAGACCACAACAGCTGTCAGACCCACCAGCCAGGGCTGCAGCGTCCTCTCAATCACTGCCAGGGACAGAGTGAGAAAGAGAGACGGACTGAGCTTCAGTGAGAAGGTGCGGGGTTCTGTGCCAGGCTCTGGGACAATTCCCCCTTTTCCTCTCTTGGTCTTCTCCCTCTTCCACAGGACCTATTTCTCCAGGTGAAAATAGGGAGATGGAGTCCCAGAACCAAGACAAGGGAGGGTGGTTTCCCAACCCCTACCCAGCGTATCACCGTCCTTGCCTCTCCCCAATCCCTGACCTCCCACCTTCCTGGGCATCCACTGATGACAGCAACAGTGAAGAGAGCACAAAGATGATCTCCAGGAGCTCCATGGGGCCAAGCAGCCGTGGCTCGTCAGTGTGTCTGGGGTCCTTGAGTCTGGTCTCTGTCTGCACTGACTGCTGCAGAAGGGAGCTGGAGAGATGACTCCGAAATGGCCCCACCCCAGATAAGAGAATATGGAAGGGGCAGAGGTTGGGGGGTGTGTGGATGGAGTGTTGGTAGGAGACTGATCACTTATTGGACTCTGAAAGCCCCATTCCTCACTCACACCTACCAGCTGCTCAGGGGACCGCACCTTTCTCCCTTTAACCCTCTGTGGCCTTCGAGGTCCTAGATGGCTGGGCTCCAGGGTAACCAAAGAACAGAGCCCATCTATCCTCAGTTGACCACTTCCCTATCATTCTGCCAGTCCTTTCACATTGGAAGGGCTTTGTCAGACCGTTCCTGGGAGCTTCAGTTCTTGTGTGCCATCCTTCACCCACACACAAAGGGTTAACAGGAGGGGAGCAGGGGAAATGAAGGGAGTAGAGAGACTCTGGACTTAGGTAACAATTAACTCAGCCCCATTCTCAGGAAGCGAGAATCCATTATCCCTGCTCAACGCTCAGCACAAGCAGCTGAGGGCCTCACAGAAGGCATGGATGGCTTCACCAAAGGGCAAAAGGGGACAGTTTGCACCCCAGCCCCTGCCAAGGACTTAGAGCAATTGAGGTCAACAAAGATCCCTGCTCAGAACGGGTTATCATAGTCTCTGGTACTGAGGGAGCTCCGGTCCTCAAAAAGAGATTCTCCTCTCCATCCTTAGATTTAGGGACCTTCGTGTGTGTAAACATCTCATCAGATTAGGCCACGCCTCTGATGAGCTGTGAGGAAGCTCTCAGACCCTCCCTTGATCTTGCTTACTAAGGCCAATGGATGGGGCCCCTCACAGCCATTTTCCCAGCTATGGATGGAGCCTCAGTTTCCCCTCTACAACTATGGCGGAAGATAACATAAATATGTCCACAAGCAGGGAAAGTAGATGCTTTTGTCAACCAGTAGGATATCAGTGCCCATGTGTACAAGAGACTGTGCCCCCACAGAGGGCCTCCCCTACCCTCCTCCCCGTGAGCTGGAAGGTGGGGAACGAGGTTAAATGTGTCCCTGTTCCAAGAAAGAGCACAATCCCACTGAGAGAAGGAACAGAGTCTGTTGGAGCAGCAAGGAATTCAACCTCAATCTTGTAAAGGGTGTCTCCTGTGCTGCCCTGTGGAGGGTGGGAGAAGGAATGAGCCAGGGGTGACCTGGAGAGAGTACTGGATTTGGAATCACAGATTTATATTAAGAGGACCCAAGAGATCACAGGATCAAGAGAAAACAGAAGCTCGGGGAGGGAAATCGATTTACCCGAAGTCACACAGCAAATCAGTGGCAGAGCAAATCTAGGTTTGGGTTCAGGCTGTTAATTGGCTAGATGACACAGGGCAAATCACATAACTTCTCCCAATCTCATTTTTGTTTTCTGGTAGAGGGAATCGGACCAGGTGATCTTGGAAGTCTTTCTTAGTTCAAAATCCTATGATCCTATGAGTCATCCATTAGCCCGTTAGCCTTGGCCCTGCCCTGGGTGAAGGTGGACTCCACCCCATCTTTCATAGGAGAAATCATAGCCCTGGCACGTGATCTGAAGGTCAAGGTAGTAAGTAATCAACTTCTCTCCCTGTCCCTTCCCTTTTGCTTCCAAAGTACAGAACCACTGAGGCATGGTGGTGAGTGGAATATGGAGACGAGGAACTAGTGCAGATGTTCCCTGGAGGACGGGGAGAAACAACATAGGCCCATATCCGGACTGTTTTATACTGTCCAAAGTACTTCACACCCATTAGTTTATCTAAGAACTCACATTTCTATTTTACAATGCATTTGTTTTTCCCACAACCACCCTTTGAGGTAGATAGTTCAGGCATTCCTGGTCCCATTTTATAGAAACTGATACGCAGACAGGCTGTCATTTGCTTCATTTCACAGGGTGTCACGGTCAGGATGCGAGCCCAGGTCTTCTGACTCAAAGTCCAATCAATGCACTTTCACAACACCATGCTGTCTCTTAAGAGTCTTAGAAGGCTGGCAGCACAGGAATTATTATTCTCATTTGACAGAAAAGGAAAACTGAGGATCAAAAAAGACAAAGGATTTCCAGAAGATTACAAAGTGAGTCAGTGGCAGAGATGGGACTAGTAGCTTATCCTCAGGCTAGCAGCCCAGTGGCCCAATTGCCTCAACCCAACAGTTTAGTGAGTCTTCACTAAGCTTTGCTTCGGGCCCAGCCCTATGCTTGGCTATTCTATAGGAGAGGCAAGAGAAGACAGCATCCCCATGGAACTCTTGACCTGGCAGGGAAAATAAGAATCACACTTCCAAAATGATAAGAGAACAGGACAGAGTACTGAACTGAGAACCATAAGGGCACAACGGGAGTCCAGGAGATCACAGGTTCAATAGATTAGAGCTAAACATAACCTGAGAAATCAGAGTCCAACTCCATTTTGCATAAAGAGAAACTGAGGCACGAACTTGCCCAAGGTGACACAGGGTAGTAAATACCACAGCCAGGATTTGAATTCAGGACCCCAACTCCCAATTCAGAAGATCTTGAATGCTGAAAGTTGCCCTGCCACTCCCTCCACCCTACCCATGTCCAAATGTAACTATTTCCAACTGAAAACAGAGGCTTTTGTGGCTCAGATCACCACTGCTAGACAGGCTGCAGCGGTGGTTAGGAGTGAAGGAAACAAAGAAACTGAGATCTGTGAAGGGCCATTCAGACTTGGGAGACAGGGCTTTCTGCCTTGGCAATGGTTTCTACTTTGGGATTTATAACAGTCATCAGACCTCTCAGGGGGTGTCATATAAAAGAGGACTGATTTACTAAGCTTGGACCCAGAACACAGAACTCAAGATAACCAGGGAGAAATTACAAGGAGGTAAATTTCAGCTCAATGTGAGGACAAACTTCTTAATAGTCACAGCTGTGGGAGACAGTGTGGTGTGGTGATAGAGAGCAGGCCTTCTACTTGGGAAGGCCTCAGTTGAGCCCTAATTCTAAAACATGCAAACTGTTCATCTTAGTGTTTCCAGGTAGCTCTAAGACTTTTAAATTACAGATAGGTTGCCAATTGCCATTAGGAGAATTTCCACCATGTGAGCCCCTTATCGATGAATCCAGGTCTGAACCAAAAAGAAAACACAATCAGAGCTATATAGCAATGGAAAGCATGGCCTCCTTTCCCTGTAAGCAAAGACAGAATGACCACTTGGGAATGCCATAGAGCATTGTTTCCCAGTCATCAGCATCTCCCTCTAGCAAATTTTTGCTAGTCCACAAAACGTTGGCTGCTGGTGGTCCTACTTCCCTCAAAGCCATACACGTAAAGCAGCAACCGTCCTGTGTGCTGGGCTCGTGCCTGCCTGCTCCCTCCTTCTCTGTGGGTGAAGCCCCCTAATCACCATTTAGGCTGAAAAGGGCAGAGCCACCAGCACAGAGTGATTTGCAGCCCCGTGTGGATTGGGGACATGGCTAGGGAGGGGTTTCCTGGTTCAGTTAGGGAGATGAGATGACCTCTAGGGTCCCTTCCAGCTGACACTTTATGATTTTTGCCAGCCCAGTGGTGGAAGGGAATTCAATTTCTACAAACTCAGCCTGTGCACTACTTGGTAGAAAAACAAAGGGAGGTCTCACAACAGTCCAGTTCCAGTGAGATTTCGCCCTCTTTCCTCTTTCCATTCAGTGCTAACTGATCTGCGGCCCTTCTGGCAGCCTTAGCTGCCTGTCAACCTCATGCCCCTACTGAGCCCCAGGAAGTCAGGGAGGCCCCTCCACTCCTGGCTCTCTCTACTCTAGCCTTCGCTGGGACGCTGGCTCTTGGAAGGTGATGATGGAGGGGCGTCGAGGAGCAGGGCGGGGAGGCCAGCAGGGGGGTTCCCGGACCTCCCTGTCCCCAGCTGGAGTGTCCTCTGGTGAGATGGTCAGCTCTTCCCCACGCCAGGTCAAGGCCAGCTCCAGATCCAGCTCCTCTAGGTCTTCACCTTCTAGGCTCTTGGGCAGCTCCCTTGGGGACTCCGGCTGGTCTGGCTTCGGCCCAAAGGCCCAATCTGCACACAGAATACAGATAGGACAACCTCCTTCCTCCTCTTGAGTTTCTCCTCCTGCCTTCACCAAGAGCCTCGGAGATAGGCAGCAAAGTCAAGGAGAAGCACCCCCATTTTCCAGATGCAGAAACCAAGAGAAAATAGGGAATATGCCTATGCTCAGACACAGACCCAGGACCCAAGCCTAGCTCTTCTGACTCCTGGCTGAGGTTCTCCCTGAGAGAAAGGGAGTCAGGAAAAATAACATTTCTTGCTGCCATCCCCCTTGTCGAGTCTCCAGAGGATGGAGGGCAGGGAAGGACGCCTTCCAAGTCCACCTCATCAGTTTCTTCTTCCCTCCTTACACCAACATTAATCTGGTGCTTGTCTGTTTACAAAGTGCTTTACATATATTGTCTCAGATTGACCCTCACTGCAACACAGCAAGGCAGAGAATAAAAGCATTATTATGATTATCTTACAACTAAGGAAACTGAGGCTGAGAGACAGTATCACACTAACTCTAACTCTAAATTCTTGGCATCGCACAGCCAGTAAACTGAAGAACCAGGATTTAAAGTCAGGACTCTGAACTCTAAAGCAAATGTTCATTTTTCTACACCAGATCTTTTGCAGGCTGAATAACAGATCTTGAAAACACGTATTACTAGTGTTCAAATGTTTGTAGATGTTATTGTGATTGATATGCAAATGCACTTCAAAGCATTAATGATAGGGTCTTTTTGGGGTCATATATATTCTCAACAGTATGGGTCTTAAAATGTGAGGTTCTGAGTTTTTTGGAAATTAAAAAAGGAGTATCATACTTGAAACAACTGACAACCACCACACCATAAGCTAACTGCCCCAGGTGACCTCCATCTCATTCACAAATGAGCCCTGCCCTGGGGAAGGAGACTGAGGGGAGAGGAAGATGTCCGAAGGCAGAGCCTTCCCCTTCTGCCCCCCCCCCGCCACCCCCCCCAGGGGCTGCAGAGGAGGCCCGCTAGCATTCACCAGCTCCATTCCCCTCATCTGAGCCCTGCCTTGGAGGGGGGGTAGGGGGGGTAGAGGGCATCTGAAGGAACAGCTTCCGTCTTGTTTTCAGAAGGGCTCTCTGAGGAGGTAGGCTCCAAAGGACTCACCAGCCAGGTCATGCATGAGGTCCTTGATGAGGTGCCCAACGATGGCATAGGCCACAGCTACAACGATGAGGGCAGCAAGCAGCAGGTATAGCACATACTTAGGCAGGCGCACAGCATCGAGAGCAGGTGGCCTGTAGTCCTCAAAGAGGGGTGTCTTCCTCGTTTGGTCCTCAGACTCCTCTTCCAGTAGGCGCCGAGGGCCCCAGCTCCCCACCATCCTGGCCCTTCAGCAAGGTGGCCTCATAGATGGAGGCTGCTGCCTGCCTGCCAGGATGTGGGGCATGGTGCCCAAGAGGCTGGCAGTGCTGGAGTAACCCCCAAGGGCGGACAGCGGAAGCATTAAGGGTCTTAGGGACTAAGAGGATTGTGGAGATTACTGTGAGGAAGGGTGGGAGGATGAGACAGAAAGAGGGTGGTGGGGCACAGAGGCCATGGGATCAGACATTCAGTGTGGCAGAACTGGGGCTGAAGCCACATCTCTGGGCCCCTGGGCCAGGGTTCCTCTCAGTACCCCACATGACTAGGATCTCAGAAGGAATCACCCTTACCCCTTCTGGGTATGGAATGGAAATTGGATGGGGAATCCTACTACATCCCAGGCAAGGCTTCATTTTATTTCCCTACAGAATCTTGGTCTTGGGACTTGGGATCTGGGGCAGGGAGGCATGGTGAAAAGACTGCTAAGGGAACCCAAGGAAGGTGTTATGTCCTACACAGTAGCCCAGATTCTTTCCAATAAGAGATTATTAGAGCTAGAAGAGACCTCAGAAATCACCCTGTTGAACTCCTTCCTTTTACAAACGAGGAGACTGAGACCAAGGAGGGAAGATACTTGTTCATGATGAGTTAAAGGCAGAACAGGGACCAAACCCGGGTCTCCTGATTTTTAGTCTAGGGTTCTTTACAACAAATGACCTAATTGTGATCATCAGCCACTCAAGGAACAAGAAGGAACATCAATGGTCATCGGAGGCCCCAAGAGGGAAAGCTCACGTTAGCAATGAGTGGAAGGGTTGGAACTAGTTGGAACTAGAAGCCAGACCTCATGCCAGCCAGCCCAGGATGGAGACATGGCTCTTCAGCATTTCCCTCCCAGTCACCCTCACCCCACCCAGACACTTCACACGATTTTCTCAGATAATTTAATATTTGGTTCAGATGGCCTTTGTGCTCTGCGACTCAAGCCCAGACCTCCTGCTCTCACCTCTCCCCCAGGCCCTAGCCCAGCTTTCCTTTCTCTGGGAAAAAGTCACTTAAGAACTTTGCCCACTTTGTGACCCACCCTCTTCCATGCCCCTCAAAGACTCCCACCCCAATCATCTAACTGTGCAGGCACTATTTATGCCCAGGAAGATTTCCCTTCCAGACAGGTAGTAGATGGTAGGAAAGGGAGTACATGTGGGTGTGTTTCCCTCTCCAAGTTGCCCAGATGGTCTGGAACTTATGGTTAGGTGGACAGCAGCAACTCAGAAAGACCTTCCTCCAGAAGGTCTCAACTGTGAAAAAGCTATATGCCTTTTTCCCCAACCAATCCAGATTCTCTTCCAGATCTTCTCCAAAGGGATCCCAATAAACCTAGTTTTACTGACAATCCCAATATCTCCCAGTAAACTTAGATCCCCTATTACCATTAGATTTACCCAATAGAGAATCCCAAAGATGACAATGTGCTCCCAACAGGCCCTATCTCAACAGATCCCAACACCTTTTAAAAGACCCTGAACCCGTTCCAGTTGTTCTCTTCTGTCCCCAAAAATATCCCAAACTGCTCCCAAAAGCCCCTATCCCAATAGAGACGAACACCTTTTGAAGGAGATCTTGATCTCATGCCAACAGATGCAGATATGCTCCCCAAAGAACTGGCTGTGCTCCTAATAGATTCTGGCATCTCCCAACAGATCGATGTCCCCTTCCCAGAAGATCCCAATTGTTCCTAACCTCTTCCAACCCACCCAGGTCATTTCCTGTTTCCAGCCCCTTTCAGCTGATTCTAATGGGTAGCCATTCTTGTGAGAGGACAAAGTAGGCCCAGGAGCAGGAATGATGAGGCCAAAGCAGGTGATGGTAGAAGCTACCAGAGCACAGCAGCGGTAGGTTTACAAAGTCAGGAGAATCCATCCAGCACAGGAGAGGGCTGGTGAAGCTGGCTGAGGCCATTGGCATATTGAAATTCAGGCCCATTCTCATAGGCATACATATCCAGGGCCACCTCACAGCTCTCACGCACTACACGCTCCGCATCAGCTGCGTGGGCCCGAAGGGCTGCCAGACAGTCGGGGTGGGCAATAGAGCCCAAGGCTTCAGCACACTCGTGTCGCACCATAGGGTTCTCGGCTTGGCTGGCTAGGGCAGCTGTAAGCTGGGGTATGCAGGCCTCATGCTGTAGCTGGCCCAACACATAGCCCACTTCATGGCGGAACAGAGCACTGCCACAGCACAGACCTGGAGGCAAGAATCAGGAGAGGAAGCTGATCAGATGGGGAGAAAATCACCCAAGGAAGAGAGTAGGAAGAAAGATGAATATATAGGAGGTAGGAGTCATCTGGGAAGGAACATTGGGGGAGAGGCCATCTTGAGGGGGGTGTCGATCGAGGGGTAAGGGAGCCACCCAAGGAATCACGGTTAGAAGGAGAGGGCATTACCTGAGGGATGAGTGACTTAAGGAATTGTCTAGGAGAGACAGTGCTGATAGTTACAGAGGAAGTCACCTTGAAGGATGATGGTTAAAGAAAGAGGAAGAGAAAGGAAGTAAACCTAGGCAGGGAGTCAGAAGGGGAGGATGAGAGGGATGGTTAAGGAAGGAGTCAACTAGAGGGGAATTTCATTGTGTGTGAGAAATAGGTCTGGGGAGGAGTCAGTCCTCCCAAAGGAGGTTTAAGAGGCAGGAGGAGTCAATGGAGAAGAGAGAGACTTAATAGGGGCCAGAGAAGACCTTTTTCCCAATACATTTTTCCCCTCCTAGTACCTCATTTCATGCCCTGAACATCCCTGGGAGACAAAGAAGAACAAGGATAATTCTTTATTTTACAGATGAAACAACCAAGGTCCAAGGTCATCTAGCAAGTCGGGGGAGAAATCATGTCACTCTCAGCTTTTGTCACCCGTGGACTAAATATACAAATTAGAGTGCTGGGAGAGTAAAAGCTGAGCTATGGACATGTCACTGTCCCCAGCCCCCCATCTCACCCTAGGGTTCCTCCTCACCATCTGCAAGGGCCAGTGCGGCCTCCTTGCCCCCAGCATTTCGCAGAGCAAACATGGCCTGATAGCGGTCAAAGAGCGGGCGTGACTCATCCAGCAGCATGGTCCGAAGACGCCCCACGTCCTTCTCCTCAGCTGGCGGGGCCGGGTCCACAGACAAGTAGGGGCTACCTGTGGGCTCCCCTCCATTCTGCTGCAGCCACTCCAGCCGTCGCACTGCCAGCTGGCATGTCTCTGCCACCTGAGGACAGTGAAAGAACACTGAGAAGCCTCCAGGACCTCCTCAATCCCCTAGCCCAGCCTCACTTACAGGGACCTTGCTGCAGCAACAAAGCCCAAGCTCTGGTCTGGCCCAAAGAGAGAGGAAGTGGCGCTGGATCTGGGTCTGAGGACCACAGGGCAAGGGTGGGCTCTGAAATTTAGCAGCTGTGTGACCAAGGGTTAGTTACTTCACCTCTCTGAGCCTGCGTCCTCATCTGTAGAATGAGGATGCTAATATTGGCAATGCCTACGTCCCAAGGTCACTGTAAGGAAAGTTTTACAAATCTTAAAAGCATTTTAGAAATATCCAAATTATAGGGTTGGGAATTAGAGGTGGGAACGCTGTGTGATGAGAGCAGCAGCAGATCCGTCTGACGCTGAGTTATAGATGCCCTGGACACCGGACAGAGGAGTTTAGACGTGGCAGAGCAGGCATGATGCTCCTGCGGACTCCTGACGGGCCCTGCGCAGGGGAGGGAGGTGACGGCACACTCGGAGGAGAGAGAAGAGTCAAGGCCTAGGAGCTGGCGACTAGGCCTGGGTTTCCGTCCCAGCTCTGCCATGCGCTGCTCTATGGCATCAAGCAGCTCATTTTCTCTCTCTAGGGGCTCCAGTTTGCTCACTTCCAAAATGGTGGCAAGGGCAGGATTAAATGATATTTTAAGTGCCTCCCTATTTTAAGATCATGACTGGGAGAGGGAACCTGAATGCTGGGGGTTGGAGAGGGTCGGGGTTGTGGGGGGATTTCCCAGCATTGCTAAAACATCTGTAAAATGAAGGGGCTGTGATATATACAGCAGCCCTTTTTATGGAAACAGGAACCCCAGAACTGAAATGTGGGCAGCCCTCAGCTGGGGCTAACTGAACAACCTGTAGCATAGAAATGTAATTGCACATTTGCTCTGTAAGAAAAGACAAATCTGAGAAGCTTGGTAAAACTCGCATGATGTGATGCAGAGGGAAGTAAGCCAAAGTAAGCAGTCCCACAAAATGACCACAAAGACAATCTTGACTCCAGGAGTCTCCCTCTTTTTGTCAGGGCAGTGGAGCTCTACAGATGTGAATGTGGGCATCCAATAACACATGTGGCGTTGGTTTGTTTTACTTAACTGTACTTCCTTGTTTCAAGAGAAGATAGTGGAGAGTGGGAAGGGAAAGCAATGTTAACAAAGCATAAATTTTAAAAAAGAAAATACAGTGAGGGGGCTAGTCCATGGATCTTCAGTGCCTCTGCCCAACATTCCAAACCCTCCACAATCTAATAACATTCAACCTTTCTAGCTTGAGTTTCTATTGCCCCCCTCTCTCTACTCTGCCCCAGCTCTAAATCCTATCATCCTACGCTATCCTCCCCACCGGGGCTCACTAAATAACATGAGACCTGGCAGCCACATGGGGGAAAAAAAAGAGTATTACGTTACCTCGATGACAGGATCCTTGGCATATTCCTTCAGGAGTTCCAACACTTCGGGGTTGCCGATGGCTCCAAGAGCCTCTCCTGAAAGAGAAAAATGGCCAGAGGTTGTCAAAGCTGGGAGAGTCCTTTGCACAAAGAATACTCTGAGCTGGAATGGACTCCTGAGCACAGAAGGTCAGGGCTGGGAAGAACCTTAGCAATCAACCAGGCCAGCCACTTCATGTTACAGAAGAGGAAAATGAGGAAAGAAGGAAAGAAAGGAAAAGGAAAGAAAGGAAGGAAGGACGAAAGAAAAAGAAGGAAAGAAAGAAAAAAGAAAGAAAACGAAGGAAGGAAGGAAGGAAGGAAGGAAGAAGGGAAGGAAGATCTTCTGACTCCCGGGCCAGTGCAGGTTCACGCCTGTCTTCTAACCTTTGCATATGCTTTCCTTATGCCTGAAATCCTTCAGGTTTTCCTACCGTCTCCTGGGTAAAGTTTAAACTTGTTTGCCTGGCATCTAAGGTCCTCCACAACCTGATGCCACTCTCCCTTTCCAGCCTTCTCTCCCATTATTCCTCCATATTTAGGCCAAACAGGACTAGTCTTTGCACTTTCCCACCTGTGTGCCTTTGCTCACACCACTGCCAGGAATGCCTTCTCCTCCTTCTCTGCCTACTGAATTCCTACACATTCCTGAAAACCTAACTCCAATCCATGATGGCCCTGGCTGCTAGGATCCTTCAACTCACAGCAGCTCACCTAGCTTGGTGAGGACAGGAACCACTTCCATGGCTCTCCTGGTGCTCCAGTACAGTGTTCTACAACAGCAGGGGCTTAATAAAGATGTGTTGTTGTTAACACTGGCTCCTACCTGCAATGTACGGGAGTACTACTACAAGGAAACAAGGCGAAGGAATGGGCAGTATCCACAAGCCTCATCTCACTCACCAGCCTCATGCCGCACCATAGGCTCCTGGCTGGTGTCCTTCAGTACCTCGACTAACACAGGGATGGCTCTAGCGTCCTGCATCTGGCCCAGGCAGTAGGCCAACTCATGCTTCAGTAGGGCTGACTCATCCCCGAAGGCCTGGCTGATCCAAGAAATGGCCCCAGGCCCACCCAGCCCCCGAAGGGTGAACAGGGCTCGGAAACGGGCCTGCAGGGGCTGCTTGGGATCCACAAGGGTCTGCCCGATGGCCTCCACTTCCTTCTCTGTTACCATGGTGCCTGAAGTCCAAAGGTTTCTGCCAGGCCAGCCAAGGTGACTTGTGGGCTTGGGTCCTACAGGGGAAAAGAGCTCAAGTTAAAGGCACACGTAGGAGGATCTTTCACACAGAACCCCAGAAGCTCAGGAGCTCCATTTGTTCTGTTTGACCTCACAGGGCATCCAAGTCCACCCAATTTTGAACAAGGCCCACTAAAACATCCTTAATAAAAGGCCACCCAACCTCCACATTAATGAATGGCCATCCAACACTCCAACCTCCACTCAGGCAACCCAAATCTCCCAAACCAGCTCATCTGACCTCTGGACTGCTCTGTTAGGAAGGTTTTTCTTTAATAAAACCTAAATCTGCCTCTCTGCCATTTCTGCCCACTGCTCCTAGTTCTGCCATCCATTAGGAGGAGGGGATAGAAATACAACATACAGAAAAGAGGCAGCTTAGGTGGTGCAGTAGATAGCGTCAGGCCTGGGGTCAGGAAGACCTGAGTTCAAATATGGCCTTAGATACTTACTAGCTGTGTGAACCAGGGCCAGTCACTTAGCCTTGGTTTGCCTCAGTTTCTCCATGTGTAAAATGGGGGTGATAATAATAGCACCTACCTCCCAGGGTCGTTGTGAGGACCAAATGACATGATAATTATAAGGCACTTAGAATAGTGCCTGGCACATAGTAAGTGCTATATAAATCTTAGCTGTTATTATTAGTAGTAGTAATTTATAGAAGAAACAAAGAGCTAGGGGGAATCAGAAAACCCCTCATGTAGGAGGTGGTGCTCAAGCTGAAGTTTGTTGAAAGCCAGGGATTCCAGGAGGCAGAGGTGAAGAGGGAATGCATCCCAGGCCCAGGGACAGCCTGCACGAAGGCACGGAGATGGGGGATGGACTATAATGTATTTAGAAAACAAACCAAGATGATCAGTTTGGTTAGAATAAAGAATAAAGAGAAATACTGTGTAATAAATTAGCCCAGAAAGGCTGACTGAAGACAACTTATGAAACACTTTAAATGCCAAAAAGCAGCATTCGCATTTTCTCCTAGGAGCAAGAGAGAGGCAGTGGAGTGGCCTGGTCTGTCCTGTGCCTTAGGAATCTCTCTGTGACAGCTGCATGGAGCACGGACTAGAGAGGGGAGAGAAGGGGCACAGGGAGACCAATGAGAATCCTGGCTATTGTCCAGGCAAGAGAGAATGGGGTCCCTCATGAGGGTGGTGGCTACATAAGTAAGAGGAAGGAGAGATATGAGAGGGAGCATCGACAAGACTTGTCAATTGATTGGTGAGGGGAAGGGAAAGTGTGGCACCCAGGACGACTCCAAGGTTGGGAAGCTTGGTATCTAGAAGGATGGTGCTGCCCCGGACAAAATGAAGGCAGTTTGGAAGTGGGATAGGTTTGGGGAGAAAGAAAATGAGTTCTATTCTGGACATGTTCGGTTAGAGATATCTAGGAGAGAACCAGTTAGATATGGACAACAGGCAGCTGATGATGTGGGACTAAGGCTCAGGAGAGACCATACAACTGGGTGCATATAGCCCTGGGAGTAATCGTCAGACATCTGATCCTCAGTCTTCTTTTCTCCAGGCTCAAATATCCTGAAATTATTTCAACCTTCTAAATTCTGGTTCTGTAAAATATGGATTCAGTCAGAAGGCCGCCCTTAAGGATTTAGAAGGCCACATGTGGTCTTAGGGCCCCAGGTTCCCCACTGCTGACCAACACAACTTTCTATAATTAGAAGCTGCAGATAAAAATAGCTCATAATTCCATATATTATATAGTTTGATCTACACAACAACCCTGTGAGGTAGGTGCTATTATCCCAATTTTACAGACAGGGAAATTGCCTGAGATTTCAAGTGATCAGATTAAAATGCAATTGGGGAATACTTAACAAAATAAAAATACAGTAAAACATAGATAAGAAGTCAGTATGTGGCCTGCAGGGATCCTTATGTACTGCTTCTATTTGAGAGCTCCATACTGTCTCCCTCTTTGATTTCATCAGCTCCCATCAGTTTCATTGTCAGCTCTATAGATGATTCCCAGATCTACAGTTCTAGCCCTGCTCTCTCTACTGAGTTCCAGTTCAAACCTACAGCATTAACTGCCTTTTGGGATGTGCCCTAAGCATCTAAAACCCAGTATGTCCAAACCAGTTATCATTCCCCCCAAACTTACCCCTCCTCTGATACTGTCAAGGGTGCCACCATCCTCCCATTCACCCAAGTCCCAACTTCAACTCCTCACTCACCCCACATAGCCCAACCTCAAAGAATCTACCTTCACAGTTCTCCTATATATCTCCTCTCCATTCATAAAACCCACCTTAGTTTAGGCACTAATTACTTCTAATCTGGACTATTGCAATAGCCTTCTAATTGCTCTCAGATCCACCCTCCACTAATCAATTTCCCCAAAGTGTAGATCTCGCCATTTTACCCCCTCCTCATTTGATAAACTTCAGGGCCTTCCTATTACCTCCAGTTAAAGCTATTCACAACCTGGCCTTTCCTATGTTTCTAGTCTTTTTATGCTTTACTCCCCTCTATTCACTCCACAACCCAGCTACACTCACCTACTTGTCCCTAGTGCCTAGCATAGGACACCCCATTTCCCATGTCTATGTATTAACACTGGCTATCCCCACTGCTTTCTACAAGTCCTCCCTCTGAGACTATCACCAACTTATCCTGTATATATTTTTTTTATCCATTGTTATTTGCATGTTGGCTCCCCTGTTAGACTGTGAGCTGATTAAGAGCAAGGAATTTTTTTTTTGTTGCACTTTTTTTGTATCCCCAGCACAGTCCCTGGCACATAGAAAGTATCTAATAAACGCTTGCTGACTGACTAACATTCAACAGCCCACAACTGCTGTAATGTGAGCATTTACTCCCCATTTTACAGACAAGGAAACAGTGATTTCCCCAAAGCTATATGGTGGGTCAGAGGCTGACTTGGGACTCGAAGCCATGTCTCCTGACCCTCAGTCAAGGGAGGGCTCTTTCAATAAACAACATGCTCCCTTTCCACCTGTCCTCTCCCCCAAACTACTCAGACTCATTACACTACAAAGATCCATGATTTCCTAACTTTTCCATGCCTTGGACGATGGTTTAAAGAGTTCAGCTGACTAAAACAAATTCACCATGTGATGGCTAAACCTTTCATAATAAACCCTCTCTGAACTTAACTACAACAGCTGGTTGTTAGACAGACACTCAGCCAGCTTGTCAGTCTGCATTTAAAGCACAAAAAGGGCCTGTTGAGAGCCTGTGCTCTACTCTGGAACTTGAAGAACCCATCATTTCTTTTTCTTCTTTTTGTGAGGCAGTCGGGGCTAAGTGACTTGCCCACGGTCACACAGCTAGTAAGTGTCCGAGGCCAGATTTGAACTCAGGTCCTCCTTATTCCAAGGCCAGAGTTCTTTCCACTATGCCACCTAGCTGCCCCAAGAACCCATCATTTTTTAAGGGAGGCAATATGGTACATGGACAGAGTACTGGATTGGGAGTCAGGAAGATCTGGGTTCAAGTCTCAACTCTGATACTCTCTACTACTTGGGTGGCCATGGTCAAGGCAATTAACCACCACCAGCCCCACCTCCCCGGGTCTTGGGGGACTTGCTGAAAAGACAAAGTAGGCTGCAATCTGTGTTGATGGTAATGTATCAAAGATGTCAGTGACATATAAATGAAATAAACATTGCAAGGTGGGAGAAACGTGTCCTGAGAGGCCATACACAGACAAAGACACCTGCCCCCCCCCTTCTCCCCCAAGATAGCAACAGAAGAAGGCTTTACTTTGACATCAATACTGGGGAATAAATAAGTGGTATCAGATTTCATGACACCTTCTCACTATGAGAAAAATGGGATTGAAGGGCGGGATGTGTGTGTGCCAGCTTTGATACTATTAAGAAACAGGTGATGCCAGGTTTCACGACAACCTCCCTCTAAAAGATTCATTGGTTTAACAGAAGGGAAGACAGTTGTCTGGGCATGTAAAAGCATAAAAAAGACCCAGTCAACTTCAAAGAGACCAGTGATCACAGGCGTGGGCCTATGATGCTGTCTGGGAGTTCTTGGAGAACTGGCAAGGAGTTTAATGACCATCTAGTACATTAGTGCAGGTCTTCTTAAAATGGGGTGTATCAACTTAGTGTGTATTTATGTATGCATGCATGCATGTAAAAAGGTATACATATACACATCTGTATACATATACATACATAATTGGTTTTAAAATTATTTTGACAACTATATTTCAACATAATTGGTTTCCTTCGGAATTCTATCTATTTTACTTTAAGCATTTAAAAACATTCTGAGAAGGGGTCCACAGGTATTGCCAAAGGAGTCTAGGACATACAAAAAAATGTTAAGAACACTTGATCTGGTAGAAACCCTTCTCTTTACAAATGCAGAAACTGTGACTTGTGAAGGGGAAGTAACTTGCTCAAATTCACAAAACCAGCCTCTTCACTACCAGTGTCCTGGATACCAGCGGTATAAAACTGGACCAAAACTCGAGGTCAGCCTGAACTAGATTAGAATGCACTTGGGAAATGTTTTACAAAATAAATAAAGGTACAATACAACAAAGATAATGTCAATTTGTGGTTTTCTAAGTCAACATACCATTTCTATTTGAATATGACAACACCTCTGTTTATCATCAGCCTGCCTCTCACAATGACTACACAGTGATACAGTAACACTGTTGTCCTTGTTGTTCCTAACTCAGCACATTCCCTCTCCCAACTCCCAAACATTTTCATCTGTTGTCCCACACATGGAATTCTTTCCTTCCTTATCCCCATCCTGGCTTCCCTCAAGTCTCAGCTAAAGTCTCACCTTCTGCCAGAAGTTTTTCCCAGATCTCCTTTATCTCAGTGCCTTCTTCTGAAACTATCTTAAACTTATCCTGTATATAGCTTATTTGTACATAGCTGTTTGCATGTCATCTCCTTAATTAAACAGGAAACTCCTTTAGAGCAGGGATTGCCTTTGTATCCCCCCCCCCCCCCCCCCGCGGTGCCTGGAATATAGCAGGTGCTTAACGAATACTAGGTGACTGACTAGTTAACTGAGATTCTGAGCTCTCAGGGGGCAAGAACAAAAAAAAAATTTTTTTTAGCTTTTCTTTGCATCTCCAGCACAGTGTTCGGTACGTTGTAGGCACTTAATAAACACTTAAATTGGAGGGAGGGAGTGGCAGAAAATAAGGACTCCTGGGTCTCCAAGGGATCAACCACCCCCCACTGCGGGCTGACATCGGAAGGAAAGAAAAGGATTTCCCTTCCACAATCGAAGGGGGTCGGGAAAGATGGAATACCCAGAAGTGGTACCCGCTCAGTCCACTCAAAAAGGAGACTCCCACTCTCTTTCCCCAGGGGCCGGATAGCAGAGACAGAGGAGCAGCTGAATCTCTTGAAGATGGAATCCCCAGAGACTGGATTCCTCAGGACTGCCCCCGCCAGAGTGGATGGGATTCGATGGAGGATCAATCAACAGGCGGCATTTCTTAAAAATCTATTATATATCAAATAAGTGCAAAGCTATGGGTGAGAGGCAAAAAGGTGGTCCCTGCCCTCAAGGAGTTCACAGTCTAAAGGGACTGGGAAAGAAGGAGCACAACAATCACATAGGTTCAAGGCCGGGATTCTTCCTCCTCTCTCCCAAGCGGATAGACGTATTTAAAGATGGGCCCTCTCAGGGGGAAAAAGGGGGGGATCCGGCAAAGGAGACCCTCGGAAACCAGCTTCTACTCAGCCCCCGATTCTCGAAAGGTGGGATCTCTCACGAGGAAAACGCCGATTCAGGGCCTGACCCCTCCCAACCCTTTTTCCTCCCACCCCGGACATCCAGAAGAGAGGATCCGCCTGACCCCATGTACCTGTCAGAACCTGAGTCCCCCAACCCACCTCCTTAAGCCCTCACCCGGCAGCTCACCCGGCAGTAGCTGCACCCGCAACTCCCGGCCATTTCAGGGAGCAGCCATCTTCCTCACCACGTGACCTCGTTCAGAACATACCAGTATGAGTGGAAGAGGGGAATATGCAGACCCATGTTCATCAAGGAAGGAGATATTTCGGAAACACTAAAGCTATTGAGGTTTGAGAACTTATATATCACGTTTAAAGTGATATTTGATGTCCTCTTTGTGATTCTTTTCACAAGAAGAAGGTAAAGAGAGGCGGACTCTTTGTCTCTTTGGAAGAAGGGCTCCCCTTCTGCCTGAAGTGGTAGGTGCCTATTCAAATCCGGTATAATAAGCGTGCGGTAGAGAGCGCATGCGCCTTGTCACCTGCGGCGCTCCTCGTGGAGGGACTGAAGGATGCTGGGTAGGGCCTGCGTCGCAAAGTGCCGGTAGGTGGGGCTCGGGCTGTCCCTGGCTTGGGTGGCAGGGAACCTTGGGCGCGGGTAGAACACATTCCAAAGGGCTTTGAAAACTTTACAACTCTATTTAAAGGCGAGTTATCTCTCGGCCGATGTGTATTTGGTCCAGAGTACTAATTTCAACAGCGTAGGGAAACTCCCTGGGGTGGAAACTCCCTCCACTGGTGCCCCTCTGCCACTCCTGTAATTTAGTGCTCTTTGAGCATCCAGAGGTTTCGTGACTTGACCCTGGTTGGTATCAGAGGCTGAGCTTGAACCCAGGTCAAGGGCACTCCACTGCCCCACTTTATTTCCTCACCACCGTGTTCTACACTGATTAGGCTCTCACTGTATGCGTTACACTGTGCTTCCTATCCTGAAGTTAAATATAAGGAGGCGGACACGGGTGGAGTGGGAAAAGCAAGCACTGGATATGAAATTGGGGTGAACCCAAAGCCTGACTGCCATTCATTTATTATTTGTGTGAATTTGGACAAATCACTTTCCTCCCCAGAGCTTCAAGTTTCCCCTAGCCGTGTAAAGAGTGGTCAGTAATTATTCTTCAACTGCTTACAAGGGTTGTTTTGAGGATCAAAAAAGATTTTGTTTAAAACGACTCTTTGTAAAACTTAAAAGAGCTAAATCCCTCACCCAAGTAAAAGTCACCTCAGAGTACAGTCACTATGAGTTAGCAAGCATTTATTAGATGTCTGTTATGTGCCAGGCACTCTGCTGGGGAAAGAAAGGCAAAAAACAGTCCCTGACCCCAAGGAGCCCAAAGTCTGATGGGGGAAACCACATGCAAATACATACCTACAAACGCGATAGATACAGGATAAGTTGGGAGTTACCTCGAGGAAGGCACTGAAGTTAGGCTGGGCAAAGCAGAGCCCATTCTCAGTCCCTGGTAACTAAGGAGAAGATGATAGGAAGACAGGTTCTTGGGACCCAAGTCAACAAAAGGCGTGAAAGATTCTGTTTATGTGTGCATTTGTATTTTTAAACACAATTGCATTTAACACAGTCTTTGGTGAGAGCAGATAGGGTCACTGTACTTGTTCTGTAGGACAACCTCTTCCTTAGACAGAGATATTTTCTATTAAGTAAGTGTGGACCCCCCTTTTTTATCTCAAATGCCTTTTAATTTTTATAGGAATAAGACAAAATGATACATATTATATTAGGAGCTGACATTATTTTTGTAGGTATGCTCAAAAATGAGTAGTTTGATTACAGAAGTACTGATGTACTAACAGCATATTTTGGATTTCAGATAATTACACAGAAATGCACATAATTCAGATACTTGCAATTTAGAAAACCTTATTCCCCATGAAAATATAAAAATGATCATCTGAGATAAAATATCTGTTTTTTTTACTAAAAACTGTATAAGCTGATAAAATAAGCATGAAAACACAACTTTAGAATTTATGAAGATTAACTATATAAAAAGTCACTTTTTCTTACAATTTATTTCTATTTATTACCTAGTTCTATTTATTACCTCACAAAATACTTTCTACAAGAATAATTGTTTTAAAATTGCAGTATTTTTAAACTGATAAGCCCTACATTAGATTTTGATTAGAAAAACCCTTATGGAAAAATACTTTAGTATGTATCTTGAACTGATTTTCTAAAATCCTCTAAAATAATTTTAGGGCGGGCCACTTCTTTTGTGAAAAAGTCACTCTTGCCTTTTTCTTCTTCCTTCTCCAGAATACTCTTGCCTCTCTTCTAAGAACACAAAGTTCCTGGAGGGTAGAATTTTTTTTTAGATCCACATTCCTCTGTCATTGTTCGGTTGTGTTGACTCTTGGTGACCCCATTTGGGGTATTCTTGGCAAAAATACTGGAATATTTGCATTTTCCTTTTCCAGCTCATTTTACAAATGAGGAAACTGGAGCAAACAGAGTTAAATGACTTGCCCAGCATCTCACAGCTGATAAGTGTCTGAGGTTAGGTTTGAACTAGGAAGATGAGTTTTCCTGACTCCAGACCTGGCATTCTATCCACTGCACCACCTAGTTGCCTTTATTCCTTTGACCCTGACCCTACCTGGACAGGTAGAAAAGATGACAAATTCATTCAAAAGTCAAGCACACACTATGTCCAAAGTATTGTCCCAGTGTGAAAGACATAAATAAGACATGGTCTTTGTTCTCAAGTTTAGTCAAGGGCAACTAGGTGGTGCAGTGAACAGAGCACAGGACCTAAATACAAATCCAGTCTCAGACACTTGACACTTAATGAGCTGTGTCACTTAACCCCAATTGCCTAACCAGAAACAAAAAAGGGGGGGCAGCTAGGGGGCTCAGTGGATATAGCACCAGCCCTGGAGTCAGGAGGACCCAAGTTCAAATCTGGCTTCAGGCACTTGACACTTAACTAGTTGTGTGACCCTGGGCAAGTCACTTAATCCCATTGCCTAGGCAAAAAAAAAAAGTTTAGTCAAATCAGCAAGCATTTATTAATCCCCTACTATGTGTCAGGCACTGTGCTAATCATACAAAGAAGGGCAAAAACAGTCTATGCTCAAGTTGCTGAATTTATTAGGGGAGATAACGTGTAAATAACTAGGTACAAACAATATCTGTGTAGGACAGTTTGGAAATAATCGTCAGAGAGAAGCTAGGGGATACTTCAGGGAAGCCAGGAGGCAGAGTCAAGGAGGGAGAGAATTCTAGGTATGGAGGACAGCCAGTGAGAGCATCTGGAGTTGGGAGATGGAGTGACTTGTGCTAGGAAAAGCAAGAAGGCCTATGCCACTGGATAGTAGAGTATGTGGAGGTGAATAAGAAGACAAGGTAGGAGGGGGCCAGGTTATGAAGAGCTTTAAAAGTCAAACAGGATTTTATATTTATTTATGGAGGTGATAAAGAGCTGCTGGAGGCAATTGAGTAGGGGATGCCTTGTACTTTAGGAAAATCACTGAGCTGAATGGAGGAAGGAAGAGAGGCTTGAGGCAGGGAGACCACCAGCAGGATATTGAAGTACTTCAAGTGTTGGAGGAGGGAAGAGGGATTATCCAAGAGATGTTACTGTTGCTGTCTAAGAGGTTGAGACCCCTCAAAGACTGGAGTACATGACGGGGTTGTCTGGAATGAATTCACAGACTCAAGCATTCTTTAAGTCAAGGTGGCAAAGATTTATTGTTATGCTTTTCAGCGGGCAAGGATTCTTAAGGAACCTGCAAGACACTGAGGATGGAGCTAGGGTTTATGTGGAAATGGCATGGGAAAGAAATGCCAGGGACACTGATGAGGTAATCTGAAGTTCCAGGTGTCTTTGGGAGCTATGGATGAGAAAGTACAGGGAGTATACCAGAGAGGGAGGGAGATGACAGAGGTATGGATCTTGGGAGTCTGGCAGGAGGAAGAATCCTTGGGCTGGCCAAGGACAAAACTCCTTGGGCTGGGCAAGGCACCCCTCTCCTTCTGTCTTGATGAGAGAATGCCCTGCAACAAGGGAAAGCTTTCTCACAAGACAGGAACTTACTAAGGAATTGGGAGGCTTCCAGAGATGTGATCTGAGGGCTGGGGCCTGAGTAGCCCAGCACTCTCTCACCCAGCTTTGTGTAGCTGCAACCAGGGAGAGAGATAAGGGTCTTGCTGGGGCCCATGCATGAATAACTGCTAGGCACAGTGTCCTTGGGCTGGGGAGTGATTGTCAGAGACAGTGTTTCTGCGGCTAGGGAGAACTTGGAGTCCAAGTACAAGCACAAGCACCCAAGCACCCCATCATTACCAAGATAAAAATAACATAATGTGACAAGGTGGATATGTAGGTTGAGGATGACACCCCTAGGCTGAGAGTCTGAGTGACTAAGAGGATGGTAGCATCCTTGAGAATGATAGGGGAGTTCACAAGTGGGGCATGTGTGAGGGAAAGGATAATGAATTCAATTCTGGATGTGTTTAGTTTGTTGTGTCTATGGGACTTGCAGTCCACTGGCTATCCATTGGAGATGGTTATAGGCAGCTGGGGATACAAAACTGAAAGTTAGTGAGAGATGTTCAGGCTGTATAAATCGATCTGAGAATCATATGCATAGAGATGATAATTGGGAGCTAATGAGACTACCAAGTGAAATCATATTAAGGGAGAAGAGAAGAGGGCCTAAAGCACTGGGGAACATTCACAGTGAGCAGGCATGACTTGGATGAAGATCTGATAAAGACTGAAAGGGAGTGTGGTCAGATAGGTAGGACAACCAAGAAAGAACAATGTCACAAAAACCTAAACAGAGTGTCAAGGAGATGAGGGTGATGACAGTGTCAAAGGCTGTAGAGAGGCCAAGAAAAGTGAAGGCCATCAGAGCTGGCATATGAGAGAGCACTGGTAACTCTGTAATGAGCAGTTTCAGTTGAAGGGTAAGGTCAGAAGCAGATGGGGCAGCTAGGTGGCACAGTGGATAGAGCACCGGCCCTGGAGTCAGGAGGACCTGAGTTCAAACCCAGCCTCAGACCTAATACTTGACACTTGCTAGCTGTGTGACCCTGGGCAAGTCACTTAACCCTATTACCTATCCTTTAAAAAAAAAAAAAGGTCAGAAGCAGAGAAGAAGAAAGAAAGAAGAAGGAAAAGGAGACAGAAAGGAGAGGAAGTAGAAGGGTAAATGAGTTGCAGATGGTCTTTTCAAGAAGTTTGGCCACAGAAAGGAGGCAAGAGATAGGACCATCGCTAAGCAGGGAAGAACGTATTAAGTAAGGGTTTTTTGAGATTGGGGAAGACATAGCAGTCAGTCCATAAATGTTTATTAAGCACCTGTTATGTGCTTGGCACTGTGCTAAATGCTGGGGACACAAAAACAGGCAAAAGACAGTTCCTGTAGTCAAGGAACTTATAAATTATACTCAAAGAACATTACAGTCTAATGGGGGAGACAGCAGGCAAAGAATTATGTGGAAACAAGCTACATGCAGGATGAATAGGAAACAATGAACAGAGGCAATGTACTGGAATTGGGAGGGATTAGAAAAGGCTTCCTATAGAAGGTAGACTTTGAGTTTCAACTTAAAGGAAGCCTGGGAAGCCTGGAGACAGAGATGAAGAGGAAGAGCATTCCGGGCATGGGAGGACAGCCAGGAAGAATTCCTGGAACTGAGACATGGAGTGTTTTGTTTGTGCAACAACCAGGAAGCCAATGTCACTGGATCAAAGAGTACATAGTGGGGACTTAGATGTAAGAATACTGGAAAGGCAGTAGGGGTAAGGCTACGTTGTGAAGAACTTTGAATGCCAAACAGAGGATTTTGTATTTGATCCTGGAAGTGATAGGGAACCATTGGAGTTTATTGAGTAGGAGGGTGACATGATCAGACTGAACTTTAGGAAAATCACTTTGGTGGCCAAATGGAAGATGAACATGAGTGGGGAGAGACTTGTGGCAGGCAGAACTACCAGAAAGCTATTTGCAGCAGACCAGGCATGAGTTGATGAGAGCCTGTGCTAGGCTGATTTCAGTATCAGAGGAGAGAAGGGCCTATTGGAGAGAACACGCAGAAGTGAAATTGACAGGCCTTGGTGACAGATTGGATATGTGGATTGAGGGATAGTGAGGAAACCAGGATGACACCTAGGTTGGAAGACTGGGAGAATGGTGTTGCTTTTGACAATAATAGGGAAATTAGGAGCAAGACAGAGTTTAAAATGGGGAAAGATAATGAGTTCATTTTGGCATGTGTTGAACTTAAGATGTCTGCTGGACATCTACTTGGAGATATGTGAAAGGCTGTTGGAGATGTGAGACTGGAGGTTAACAGAAGAGAGGTTAGGACAGGATAGGTAGACTTGAGAATCATCCATGTCGAGATGGTAATTAAATCCATGGGTCATGATGAGCTTGCCAAATGTAGTGAGAAGAGGGACCAGAACAGAATCTGCGGGACACCTACAGTTAGAGAGCATGACCTGGATGAGGGGACATAGAAGGAGCAGTCAGACAGGTAGGAGGAGACCAGGAAAGATTGGTGTCCAAAAAACCTAGAGATAAGAAAGTATCAAGAAGATGGTAATCAACAGTATCAAAGATTGCAGAGAGGTCAAGAAGGAGGATTGAGAAAAGGCCGTTGAATCTGGCAATCATGAGATCACTGGTAACTCTGGAAAGACCCTGCTTGGAAAGATGATATTTGTAACTCATGAGACCTTTGTCAGCATTAGGGTAGTTGGAGGGAAAAAAATTATATGTTTGTGTGTGTGTGTGTGTGTATCTATATCTATATCTATCTATATATCTATCTATATATATATAGGATATAGATATACACACACACATATATAGATAGAGATAGATATATAGATAGAGAGCACAGGGTGAGTTGAAGATGAAGGGGTGATATCTGGACAACAAAATTAAGTGAGAGAGGATTGTACTGGGAGAAAGAGAAAGGGAGAAGTAGAATGGGGTAAATCATCTCACAAAAAAACAGAAAAGAAAAGGCTCTTACAATGGAGGGGAAACGGGGGAAGGTGAGAGAGAATGAGTGAATCTTATTCTCATCAGATTTGGCTTAAGGAGGGAATAACATACACACTCAATTGGGTATGGAAATCTATCTTACCCTACAGAAAAATAGGGGGAAAGGGGACAAGAGTGCAGGGGGATGATAGAGGGGAGGGCAGATTGGGAGGGGGGTAATCAGAAGCAAACACTTCTGAGGAAGGACAGGGTCAAAAGAAAGAATAGAATAAATGGGGGACAGAATAGGATTAAGGGAAATAGAGTTAGTTTTTCACAACATGACTACTATGGAAATGTTTTGCATAACTGCACATGTATAACCTATATTGAGTTACTTGCCTTTTCAGTGAGGCTGGGTGGGGAGAGAGGAAGGGAGAAAATTTGGAACCCAAAGTTTTAAAAACACATGTTTAAAAAAAATGTTTTCACATGCAACTGGAAAATAAGAAATAAAGAAAATGGGGTACAGAAATCTATCCTGCCGTACAGGAAAATAGAAGGGGAAGGGGTTAAGAAAAGGGATGGGGGAGAGACAGAAGGGAGGGCAGACTAGGGGAAGGAGTATTCAGAATACATGCCATCTTGGGGTGGGGGGAAGGGTGATATGGGGTGAAAATTGGAACTCAAAATCTTGTGGAAGTGAATGTTGAAAACTAAAAATAAATTAAAACAAAAGACAAAAACAAAAAAAAATAAAACAAGACCAAAAAAACCCCAATTTCTGTGGAATTGTTGCGGTCTGAGAGGTTGAGACCCCTCAAAAACTGAAGTACAGGATGGGGTCATCTGGAATGAATTCGCAGACTCAAGCATTCTTTAAGTCAGGGTGGCAAAGATTTATTGTTATGCTTTTCAGTGGGCAAGGATTCTTAAGGAACCTGTGAGAGACTGAGGATAGAGCTATGGAAAAGGGCATGGGAAAGGAATGCCAAGGACACTGATGAGGTAATTTAAAGTTCCAGGTGTCTTTGGGAGCTGTGGATGAAAAAGTACAGGGAGTATACCAGACAGGGAGGGAGATGACAGAGGTATGGATCTTGGGAGTCTGGCAGGAGGAAGAATCCTTGGGCTGGCCAAGGACAAAACTCCTTGGGCTGGGCAAGGCATCCCTCTCCCTCTGTCTTGATGAGAGAATGTTCTACAACAAGGGAAAGCTTTCTCACAAGATAGGAACTTACTAAGGAATTGGGAGGCTTCCAGAAACATGATCTGAGGGCTGAGGCCTGAGCAGCCCAGCACTCTCTCACCCAGCTTTGTGTAGCTGCAACCAGGGAGAGAGATAAGGGTCTTGCTGGGGCCCATGCATGAGTAATTTCTAGGCACAGTGTCCTTGGGCTGGGGAGTGGTTGTCAGAGACAGTGTTTCTGAGACTAGGGAGAACTTGGAGTCCAAGTACAAGCACAAGCACCCAAACACCCCATAATTCCCCCTTAAACAGATGGGACCCAAAATCTTTTGGGGTGAGGGATGAAGGTCTCAGCTTCTGAAACTGCTTCCTGTTGGGATTGGGTGTAGAGCTGTCCCTGCCTTGTGGGGTCCCTTGATTCAAGGGGTTGGTTCTTTAGCTAGTGTCTGGAACTTGGCCGATGCCTGGTCCAAGGAGTGATGGGTTGTGGTCTCAGACAGAGGTTGGTACCCAGTTTGAGCTGTCATCTGGAAGTGGAGGGCACTGAGCCTAGAGGAGACAAATCTGGCAAGGAGATTAAGCAGACAAGGAAGGGCTAAAAAGAAGTAAAAGGAATATAATCAGGAGTGGGACAAGAATAGGAGTTAACATAGAGAGAAGCCAGGTTCCCCAAGAAGAGGATGAACCTGGTGTACTAAGGGTTTCATGGATGTCCCACATCCAGGTGACTTTCTCTAGTCCTATTGAGCTCCACCTATTGAGAGTTATTAATATGCATACAGCAGGAGGTGTTGGCCAGCGCACAGGCACCTCCCCTAAGCAAGTAGATAATCCAAAGCTATTTGATTATCCAGGACCACATTTACCAGGGAATCCAGAGGTTGCTGAACGTCCCAGAGACTATAAACTGTGTCATTTGCCAATTGGTGAATGGTCCCTGTCAGGTTTGAAAGAATGAACTCATGTTGTAAATGTCCATAGCAAGGCATGAGATACTCTGCTCCCTTTTTAAGGTACCAGAGAACATTGTCCCAGAACCCACTCTTTACTCTTATTAGGGTGGAGTTGCTGGGTTTAGTAATACTGAAAATGGTCAGAGGTGGTGCCAAAAATCCAAGGGAGCACACACCAAAATCCTTATAAGGTGTTAAACACTGGGTGGCTAGAACAACAGTCCTGGGGTCATGCCAAGTAGTGGCATTTCACTTTAGTTCTTCCCCAGAATCCTTACCACCTGGCCCACCCATCCCACAAAGGAAGGAATATCCCTTAGGTGCACAGATGGGGCCTGTTTGTAAAAGCTACTGAGCAAAGATGCCCCATGGATCAGTATGATTACATGCTAATATTCCAGGTAAGAGAGAAACTCTCAAAAGATCAACAAAAGTGTTATAGCTGGAAGGGGGCTGTAGCTTTGTGTGTCAACTGGGAAGAGAAAGTTAAATAGGGAGAGCCTACCAGGAGATTGGCAGGAGGAATTCAGTCATATGTGCAAGTAGGGAGTATTCCCTAGAACAGGTGGTACAGCTGGCAGAGGTAAAGTTCTGGGGACACTCATCACTGTAGGCATCCTTACAGGTGGTACAAGTCAAGAGACCAGCAGAGACATTTACAATTCCTCCCCTGACAGTCTTTACCTGTACAGTGGCCACAGAGCTTGTCTCCCAAGCAAGGGAATAATTCCCCATTGAGAAACAGGGTGTTGCCATAGAAAGATTTTCCCATAAAGGAGTGTCCAGTACAAAAGGGGTGGCAAAGACCTCTGAGGTGGTTACGTTAGGGAGGGAGTTTCTTGCAAAAACTTCCTTAAACAAAAGAGGTTCCTAACTTTAATCTCACAACTGAATACATACACAATTTTGTTTCACAAACTTGTTTATCCTTCTCTAATTATACTTCAGAAATTGAATCTTTTACATATGATAAATTCAAAAACTGATTTTACTCTTACTTAGGCCATGGGATGACTACAAATTCAGATCAAAACAGCAAGATCTCACATATTTACATAGTGCTTATGTGTTTTACTGACCACTTGCTCTGATCAGAGAAATCTACTATAAAAGGAAAAGGCAGGGACATGTGACATACCAAATATGACAAGATAGAACATCCTTAGCTCTATTTGAATTCAGATAAGAGTCACAGTTCTCCAATCATGCCGTATCCATTCCACATCATAGCCAGACTCAGGAATAGTCAGGTGAGAAACATTCCTTCTCAAAGGAACATAATAGGGAAACTGAGCCAGGAGGATCCCATCCTAGATTGAGGCTAAGATTGTCCTCATGGCTTTTTTCCAAATGCAAACCTCCACCTGTTAACAGTACAGGATCACATTCCCTGTGAGTAGCTTGTGGCGTTTCTCTCAGATATTGATTTAATGCAGACTACTATACCCAAATTCAAACTTAAAACAAAATTAGTTATAGTCCCAAGAGCCTTTTACCTCAAACAGCAAGTTTCACTAATCACAGCTTAAAGCCAGATACAGTTAATGTTACTCTCATGGAGTTGTAATAAGCAATAAAGATTTACTGGGACTCACATACATAAGAGATTTCACTTAACATCTTTCCTTCTCAAATTTAAACTTGTCCTGGTATAAAAGCCAATCATTAGAAATCATTTCTATCTATTGTACATAAACTTGCAAAATCTCAGCAAGCTAAGTTCATTGTTCAGGAACTCCAAGTTCTTTTCTCAGGGCTGATGACCTTGCCCACACAGATGGTTTCCAAGGACCTTGGCAAGTTTACAAAATATGAGAAATTGCCATATACCCCAGGGAGGGGCTAACCCTGGTGCCCCTGCCTGCCGACCCCCATATCCCAAGGAGGACTGTTTTGAATGGGCAGAACCAATCTGGACAAGGCTTTTACCCAAACCCCTCCTTTTCACACATGGTATTCAGTTAACAATTCTAGGTTTTAACACTAAAACAATAACTTCAAATACCTTAGTTAACAATCTTTTAACTTTCATAAGTGATAGTCAAATTGTTTCAGCTATAAGCCCTTCTTTAATTACAGGTAAAGGTGGAAATACCTGATTTTCTAAATGGCAGTTATCAAACATTATAAGACAGGGTTAGCAGGGCTGACAAAGTAATATAATTAGTTTTACACAATTTTTCCACCATCCTTTAGTTTCCTTAAGTTCACACTTTAATAACATCCAAATTATGAAAAGCTACTTGACATAACAATACAAAAGTTTACCAATTTGAAACAATATATGTGTTTAAAACTTGAAACAAACACATTACCAATCAGGTGACTCCAATTCTGTTGAATACATTTCCAAATTTCCTTACGTAGAAAATCGGGCATCTCTTCACCATTGGCGTTGTATACTGGTCACATCTAATTAAGGAACTAATAAAAATAGTAGTTAACATTTGTAGTGTCTGCCCTCTGCCAGGCATTGTGTTAGACACCTTCCAATCATGTGAGATAAACTAAGGTAACTTGCTTAATGTCACCTAGTTAACAAATTTCAGATCCATACATTTTCCCAATTTACTTTAGTGCGAAACTGTATAATAAATTCTGACTTAAGCATTAAATTAAGAGCATCACATTTCATTTAAAATATTACCAGAATGAATTAAATTGCCTTTTGGTTGTGTTCCAGTACACAAAAACTTTTCTATGTGAGGCAGAAAAGATTAAGTGCTACCTCTCTTCTTGATTTGAGGGGAAAAGGTTCCCCTTTTCTTTCTTGTCTTTCCCTCCACATTCAAAACTTGGCCAGATTTAGAATATGGAGGGAGAGAGAGAGAATGAATTTTTTTCCCAACAATTCTTCAAAAGTTTCCAAACTTTTTACTCACAAACCCTCTATTCACACTGTTCATGCAAATAGCTTATGCTTTTCTTTCTTCCCATACTTCTCTCATTCCTACTTGCTTAAACTTTCTTGCCTTCCTTCTAATGGACTTTGATTAAAGTCCCCTTAAGACTGCACATATCTTATTTCTTTCTAATTCTGATCTGACACTTCAAGGATCCTTCTCGAATTGCCTTTTACCAATCATATAACCTAAATAATAAAGTATTTTTCTCTCTTTCTCTCTCCCATCCACCTGCTCCTCTGAGGCTGCTGTAATCAGAGAGGGAGAGGGGGGAGAGAAAGAAAGCAGCATTCCAGAGTCCAGCTTCAGCCTTGGAATGCCATTCTTGCTACCTGGCTGCAAAGGGTGTCAAATTACACGTGGACACTCATTCATACCACACAGACAAACACAGAACAGATACGTGGTAATGACAGGGAGAATCCAAAAGCTCAGAGAGACTTGTCAGAAATCCCCTGCACAAATCAGACAAATTTTTTTTTCATGGTTCTCCAGATCTTATGGAGACCAGGCAAAATTTTCCTTAAGGTCTTGGAGACTTAGCTTTCTCCAGTTCTGTAAAAGATAACCTAGGGGCGAATCTAGAGGTGTAGAAGGAGATTGGCCCATCCTCTTTGCTTATAAGCCTAAAAAAAAAAAAAAAAAAGGACTTGCTCCTGTAGTCTACTCGCCTCAACCAGCGTCCTGGTGAGGGGGAAAAAACCTGCAGAAGTTCTCAACAAGGTGTCCCTTGTCAAGAGGGAAATTCATGAGAGCCTGTTGCAGGCTTGACCCAAACCCCCAGCAAGCCATCCTAGGAGCTTGAGGGGCGACCCAACTACCGGGCGAGAGGAAGGGGAGGCTTACCTTGACTCAGAGAAGGCCTGAGACTTCAGACAAGCCCCATGTTGGGTGCCATAAATGTTGCGGTCTGAGAGGTTGAGACCCCTCAAAGACTAAAGTACAGGACAGGGTCATCTGGAATGAATTCACAGACTCAAGCATTCTTTAAGTCAAGGTGGCAAAGATTTATTGCTATGCTTTTCAGCGGGCAAGAATTCTTAAGGAACCTGTGAGAGACTGAGGATAGAGCTAGGGTTTATATGGAAAAGGGCATGGGAAAGTAATGCCAGGGACACTGATGAGGTAATCTAAAGTTCCAGGTGTCTTTGGGAGCTATGGATGAGAAAGTACAGGGAGTATACCAGAGAGGGAGGGAGATGACAGAGGTATGGATCTTGGGAGTCTGGCAGGAGGAAGAGTCCTTGGGCTGGCCAAGGACAAAACTGCTTGGGCTGGGCAAGGCATCCCTCTCCCTCTGTCTTGATGAGAGAATGCTCTGCATCAAGGGAAAGCTTTCTCACAAGACAGAATTTACTAAGGAATTGGGAGGCTTTCAGAGACATGATCTGAGGGCTGAGGCCTGAGCAGCCCAGCACTATCTCACCCAGCTTTGTGTAGCTGCACCAGGGAGAGAGATAAGGGTCTTGCTGGGGCCCATGCATGAGTAATTTCTAGGCACAGTGTCCTTGGGCTGGGGAGTGGTTGTCAGAGACAGTGTTTCTGAGACTAGGGAGAACTTGAAGTCCAAGTACAAGCACAAGCACCCAAGCACCCCATCAGAATGATGAGGTCAAAAGCCAGATTGTAAGGGGTTGAAAGTGAGTGAGAGAAGAGAAAGTGGGAACACTAATAGGTACCTCCTCCAGAAATTTGTCCACAACGAGTAGAAGATACAAGATGATATCACCTCCAGGATAGTTAATAGGAAGGATCATGTGAAGGGTTTTTGAGGTTGGGTGAGACTTGGGCATGTTTACAGGCAGTAGGGAAGCAGCTGGTAGAGAGAATGGAGGTGATAGAGGGGAACATCTTGCTGGAGAAGATGGAATGGAATGGGATTATTTGTCCTAGAAGGGCTAGCCTCGGCAATAAGAGCCTATAAGTGAGGTGAATTTTAATGTGTGTAAGGCTGATTTTGTTATTCTTTTTAGATAATAGTTCCAGGATCCTAGATAATATTTCCCATGAATTGTGGTTGAAAACCACGCTTGCACAGTGAGATATAGGGATGACATCATGTACGCCTGTGCTGTGCTAGGTCATGATGGTAATGCTAAAGTTAACCTGTGAGCTTGATGTGGGCAAGATGCCTTCTTTGTCTGTTGCCCTATAAAGCAAGTAGGCACCGGTCAGTGAGGGGGGAACCCATTTTGGAGACATGGGTAATGCATAGAGGAATGCATGTACCTGCCTTGATTGGCCCCCATCAAGGCTTAGGGGATCTTGAAGGAGTTGTACTCCTATTCTCGTCTGCCCCTGCGAGAAGTGTGATTAGGGAATGCTGTAGGAGTTGGTGCTCCCATTATCAGCAACCCTACTGAGAAGACTAAACTAGAACAAAGTAAGCTTATTTAACTCCTCTGAAGCTGTCTTCCTATCTGACTGGATCAAAAACAAACCTGTGCTAGAACACCTGTTAGGAGCCCTCCTGTGTTCTCCTGCCCAACAAACGGTGTTATCTGTGTGTTTATCTGTGAAACAGAGCCACCTCTTCACAGGATGATGGAGGAAAGAGGAGGCATCAGGAGTGATATGAGATGAGGAGGAGGAGAAGGAAGAGGAAGAGAGAAGAAGGTTAATAGTTTTACTTCTTTCTATAAAATATGAGGCAAGATTCTTAGCTGAGAGGGTGGGGAGGGAGGAGCTATGGCAGATTTGAGGGTGAATAAAAAAAATTGTAGAAGCTGCTTTGGTCAGTGGAATAATCAGTAGTGGGGCAAGCCATAAAATAATTGATCACCTGGCTAGTGGAGATTATGTAACATAAATTTGCAGTGGACCAGGTCAGCATGATTTTGTGGTTTTCTTCAGGTTTGCTCAGCAGCTTGTGAGTTGGAACAATAGGGGGAGGTGGGAGTAATTTAAGGCTGAGGAGCCTTAGCAGGCAAGAGGACAGTGCAGGGTTGAACTGGTTCAGCCAGGGGTCGAGATGGGGAAAGGAGGAAAGTGTAGCTAGTGATGATCTGGGAAACAACTGGGGTGGAAGGGTTAGAGGTTGTGATGAGGGCAAAGAAAAAGAGTAGGAATTACTAGGCCGGGGGGGGGGGGGGGGGGGGGGGGAGAGGATTATGGGCACATAAAGGAATTTCAGAGTTCATGACCATGGACTTGGAACATTTGTGGGTGATGGCAAGATGAAGGGTATGGTGGTGAGGGGGAGGGGAATCACCCAGGGGGGTTGTGGCAGCCAGTAGGAGGTTAGGAAGACAAGCCACCTCCCCCCTCTGCACTAGCCAATTGTGAGGCTTGTCTCCACCCTAAATACCTACTCTTATTCTCTAATACTCGTCCACTCTGACCTCACTCCAGCCTGCCCACTCCTGAGTCGATATCAGCTCCTTCCAGCAGTTATAACCTACTTAGTAACTGCCTGGGTCCCCTTGGAAGGTACCACCTCCGCAGATCGCTGTGGGACTGTAGCCGGCCCAGCTTGAGGGCAGTGATTTGGTAAGTTTTCCTATTTCTCTACTTTTCATTTGGGGTGGAGGGAGTGCGTGGAACAAGATGAGAGGGACTGTGATCTGGATTGAAGAAGATGTCATTACATTATCTACCCTCAATCCAGCCATTTTCCACACAACATCTCCTGTCAGTCACCCAGGTTCTCACCATTTTGGTGTCAGCCCAGCATCCTCTCTCCTTTACCCCTTGGCAAATCTTGTCAGTTATTCCTTCCCCCCGTTTCTCGTGTCTGTCCCCAACCCTAGCTGAGGCCCTCTAACCCTTTTTCCCCTACCCTCGTACAGTGGCCTCCTCACTGGTCTCTCTGCCTCCAGTGTCTCACCACTCCAGGCTGCCCTCCACGCAGCTGCCAAAATGATTTTTCTAAAGCTCAGCTCTGACAATGTCACACCCTTACTCCGTGAACCACAGTAGCTCCCTACCAAACTTGAGGATCAGTATTATTTCTTCTTTATCTCATCTTTTTAAAAGAATTGTGTTAAGTTTTATCATAACTAGTATAGTAGTACATTTATATCATTTATAAATAAATAAATTTAATACATATCCCTTGGGGATGTAATTTTTTTTTCACTGATAGCTATGAGCAATCAAAAAAAGTTTGGAGATCACTCATTTAGGAATGAGGATGTTGAATTAGTTAACCTCTAAAGTCCTTTTTTTTTAATAGTAAGGACCATATCTTAATAATTTTTATTTCCAACAAGTACCTAGTACATAAAGTTCCAAGAGATTTCTGATCTCATCTTCATAGGTTCTCCTTACCCATCTTGTGTGTGATTTTCATCTACATCCTCTGATAAGTTTAGCCACACATGCTATAGGCCTTCCTCAAATTTTCTTGGTGTGCTGAGTTAATGATTTTTTTTTTTGCCAAAATGGATGGTCTTTTCTCAATTCTCATCTTTCTTGACCCCTCTGTAGCATTGGCGCTATTGACTAAGACTTACTCCTTAATAATTTTTCTACCCAGCTTTGTCTCTCTGTTCTCCCCCTACCTCTCTGGAGAGTCTTTCTCAGTCTCCTTTGCTGTATTATTATCCTTATCAGGTCTACTAACTGAGGGTATAACCACCCACCCTCAATACCCTACCCAAGGCTGTGTCCAGGAGCCTCTCTTTTCTCCTTATGCTCTCTCACCTCATTAGCTCTCATGGTTTCAGTTATCATCTCTACCCAGCTATAAATGAAGCAGCTGTGATGTGAGTGGGCAGAGCATGAGACATGGATTCAAATTTGACTTCAAAATAAGTTTTTAGTTTCAAAATAATTTTTAGCTGTATCACACCCCCCCCTCCAGCATGTTATTTAACTTCTCTAGTCATCAGTTTCTTCATCTGAAAAATGAGTGGGCTAGAGAGAATTACCTGTAAGTTTCCTACCAACTCTAAAGCTATAATCCTGTGACCCCCAAATCTATACATCCAGCTCTAGTCTCTCTCCTGAATTTCAGCCCTGCACCTCAAACTCATGTCCAAAGTAGAATTCATTATATAGTTTCAACCTGTAGTTTTCAATGCTCTCATGCTTATTTGTGCTTCTTTCTGGCCTTCCTTCTCTTTTATTCTCTGTTGTTGTTGGGTTGTTTCAGTTGTGTCCAACTCTTTGTGACCCCATTTGGGGTTTTCTTGGCAAAAATACTGGAATGGTTTGTCATTTCCTTCTCCATCATTTTACAGATGAGGAAACTGAGGCAAAACAACTTTAAGTGACTTGCTCATACACAGCTAGTAAGTGAGGTTGGATTTGAACTCAGGAAGATGTCTTCCTACCTGTTTTCTTCTCTACATTTTTAAAAAAGATGTCTTAATGGCCCTTCATTCCTTTTTCCCCATCCTCCTTTCCTTCGTTCCTCACTATACCTTCCCCCATAGCCCTCCCACCTCATCCATCCCTATTGGAAAAAGAAAAAGCCCTTGTTTAAAAAATGTGTGTGTATGTGTATGTATGTCTTATTTCTCCTGGTTCTGTTCCCTATAATTTGTTTAGCTGTTTGACAATAGATAGGCAGAAGCTTATGGTTCTTTCCTACTATACAAAGAGCCACTGTAAATAATTTTGTACATATGGGTCCTTTTGCTCTTTATTTTCTTAGGGTTTAAATAGGCCTAGTGATGGTATCACTGGGTCAAAAGGCACAAAGAGTTTAGTGATTCTGGGGACGTAATTGCAAGTTGCTTTCCAGAATTGCTGGACTGGGGGCAGCTAGGTGGCACGGTGGATAGAGCATTGGCCCTGGAGTCAGGAGGACCTGAGTTCAAATCCGGCCTCAGACCAAACATTTAACACTTTCCAGCTGGGTGACCCTGGGCAAGTTACTTAACCCTAGTTGCCCAAAAAAAACAAAACAAAACAAAACCAAAAACAGAATTGCTGGACTAATATGTAGCTCCACGAACAAATGCATTAATGGACCTTTTTTCATTCAGCCCCTCCAGCAATTGCTATTTTTCTTTCTTGTCATCTCTGTCAATCTGATGGGTGTGAAGTGGAATCTTATTTAAATTTCTCTTAATAATTATTGATTTGGAGAATCTTTTGTTGATGGTTTGGATTTCAGTTCAGCTTCCAGTAGTAGTTCTCTTTTCCTTCTCAGAGGATCTTGTATTTACTTGTCTATTACATGTTGTATCTCTGCCATTGAATGGAAGTTCTTTGAGGACCAGGAACTATTTTATACCTTTTTATCTTTGTATCCCCAGCTGCTAGCACAGTGCCTAGCATATAATAAGAACTTAATGAATGATTTTTGAATTGATAGAGGATCAGTCCAACCATCTGGAGGCCTTCCTCAAGGTCTTTTCACTTTTCCTATGTTCTAATGCAGGACTCGGGCTGTCACATGTTGCACATTCACTCTTGCTACATGACTGGCCCACCTCCTTGTTTGATCAGTAATCATTGGTAATAAGCTGCAGCCTCACATTCAACATGCTGCCGTTTTGGTTCTTTGGAGGTTGAGGTATTGCATAATTCACAGTATCACTGGGAGAAAACTGGTGTTTTAAAAAATGAGTTTGGTGGTTGGGTAGAAATGCTGTGGAATTTCCCAAATACAATTCAACCTGCTTTCTTCCTCCCATTTAATTCTGTACCTAATTCATTTTCCATTTGCAATGCCTAAGAGAAACATACAGACATACATAATAGTATATGTGTATAACATTTTTATATGTGTACATTTACATTCCTGTAAAACATAAGTTCTTTGAGAACATTCATTTTTTGCTTTGTGCCCTTAGGATCTACCACAGTCTGTGACACATAGAACACACTTAATAAATGCTCATTTGATTTATTTATTGACTAATTTAATTCAATGCCTGTCCAAATGCAAAAAAATAATGATAATAACTAGCATTTATATAATGTTTTAAGGTTTACAAAATACTTTATAAATATTACCTCAATTTATCCTCACAACAATGCTTTAAGATAGGTGCTATTATTATAGCATTTTACATTTTACAGTTGAGGAAACTGAGGTAGACAGAGGTTTGGTTACTTGCCAAGGCCCACACAACTAGTAAATGTCAGGGTAGATTTACACTCAGGTCTTACTGATGCCAGGCCCAGTGTTCTATCTACATTTTAGCACTTAGTACATTTGTCCATCCATTTTTATTTTCTTGCTGTATTGCTAGGCTGATGTTTGCGAAGCAGTTGTGGATCTAAATGACAAGGCCCTAGAAGTCTTAACCCTGTTTTGTGCTTTGGACCCCTTTGGTATTCAGGGCAAGCTTATATACTCCATTCTTAGAAGGAAAGGCTGAATTTTAGTTAGAAGTTAATGAAAATAAATATATAATTTTTCCCCCATCCAAGTTCATAAGACTCCCTGAAATCTCTCCAGGGACTCCCAAGGGAGCCCCATTGTGCTCAGGTTAAGAAGCCTTGCTGAGTAGTGTCTGGGATTTGATGCCATCAGCGGGACACAGAAAAACATCTGCAAGTCTGGCCAACCCTCTTGAATGCCAGACTCTTCTCTCTGAACTCTGGGGAGGACATCCTTCTTAGGTAGTGGCACAGACTTTTGCTAAACATATATCTCCCTATTTTGTGCTTTGATTGATAGTAATAGAGGATCATTGAACAAAATTAGCTCTATGGTTGTATCTGTTAAGGAATCTTGTATTATCTTAACATATTAATCAAAGACACACCTTATGAGAGAACTGCTTTTAAAGATGCTTTTTGCCTTACTGAATCAAAAGTTTTTTTGTTTGTTTTTAATAATCAACAAATAATAAACACAGCAGAGTCTTGTATTCAGTACACATTTTTGAAGACTGGGGATGTCTTCTATAGAAAATCATTGGGGAAATTTTTTCTGTTTTCTAATATTTTATTCAAGGATATTCACATATATTTTATATAAAGAGATGAGAGAATAGCATGATCAAGAGCTACTGACATCCCAGTGATTACCCTTTTTTTGGTTTTAATTCTACCAGTGATTTTTTTTCTGATTGTTTGTTGTCTTTCCCCTTCGCCTCTTTTAGATATTTTGAAAATTAACCCCTCAATGCTTTGAAAATTGTGTTAGCTCCAGCTGTGATTTCTTTGTGTCCGTGGCCTGGTTCAGCTGCCCCTCCTGCCTTTATCTTCTCAATGGCCATTTCTGTTTCCTCATAGAAGCACATTGGTCTCTGAGGTATTGAAGAATACAAATACAGTGGTTCTACCATCGCCACTGACGGTAGATGTCCCCAGAAACATTGACAAATCTGTTCTATTTTTTCATGTATTTGTTTTCCTTTCTGGTTCATCTAGAAAGGCTCTTGGGATGAATTGACTTAGTCAAGTCTCATGCCAAGCAGGCACTGTGCAGATTTGTTTTGCCTTCTCTGTGTTTTTGTGACATGTTACATAGAGTACATCATCTTCCACCATCTTCTGTCATATTTTAAACTTTTGTTGTATTTGGCTTCCATGTTTCTTTCCTTGGCAAAGAAAGTACTCACTGCTTAAGATGTGGTGTCTGGGTTCCTTTGGCTTCTTTGTGGTGATTGCTTTGTATCAGTTACAGTAGAATGTAAACTCCTATTTGTTTTTTGTTATCTCCCCAGCATAGTACCTTCCCTGTTTATTGAATTTAATCTTCATTCAGTTGCTTTTGTTGAAACTGAAACAGGAAACAGTGTAATAATCACCCATTTCCCATTGTTCATTGTTAGTTGTTTGTTCGAGTGGGTCAGGATGAACTTGAATAATTATACACTTCTCATCTCTTCTTATTTGGTATTGATTTTGACTTGTGTTCTAAGTAATTGATCATCTCCCACATGCATACACCTGATTGGGACCTGGTTCTTAAATGAGTAGTTATTTCCTGTCCCTTTAAGATATAATCAGATACATTTTTAGTGCTCCCATTTGATGTTCATTATGTCAAATGCTTTCCTGCTGTCTTCCTCAGCTTTTGGTCTTTTTCATTTCTTAATCCTGAAACCATACTTTACAACTATTTTTCACCATTCTTTCCCAGAGCCCAGGTTTACATTTAAGTCACCCAGTGCCAGTGTATTTGTTGACTTGGTTTAGAGGATCTTGCCAAGTTTGTCATAGAATTTTTTTACATTTTTGTTCTCTGCACCAGACATTGTCCTATAAAAATGCATTTATCCTTGTGAAGGGCGGTCAGTTTTGGCTTTCGTTTATCATGAGTGTTGCAAGACAGTGACTAAATAGCTCATGAAATTATATTTCTTGTTGACTTTGAGCACGATTCAATTTACCATACTTCTGTTAACTCTTTTACTTACTTCTCCAGAGAGCACCTTTGAGCCATCATGCCATTAAGTAGTCATGATGGAAGAAAGGTTTTAATGTGAAAACAAAGAAGAAAAAGCTCTGACCCATGTCAGGAGGCTGAAGGGTGCACACTGAAGACTAGCAAAAGCACAGCTGAACATTGAGAACTAAGGCAGGTCTGAGATCCTCACCCTAACTGAGGAAGTGCTGCTGGGGCCCCTGAGCTGGGTCACTGCTGTACCCCTGGTCCCTTCCGGTCCCTTCCGGTCCCTACTGAGCCATGCACTCTGGATTGGGTGCAGGCCTAGGGGAGCCTCTCTTCAATGAGGAGGGTCATGTTCCCGTTGATCATATTCTTTGGCTTTTTGAAAAGTCTTCTACCCGGCTTTTTTTGTGGTAGCAAAGAGTTGGAAACTGAGGGGATGCCCATCAAATGGGGAATGGCTGAACACGTTCTGGTACATGATTACAGAATACCATTGTGCTATAAGAAATGATGAGCAGGATAGTTTCAGAAAAGCCTGGAAAGACTTACATGATCTGATGCTAAATGAAGTGAGCAGAACCAGGAGAACATAGTACACAGTAACAGCAAAACATAGCTGTTCTCAACAATTCATGATGAAAAATGCCATCCATATCCAGAGAATGAACTGATGGAGTCTGAATGCAGAACAAAGCATACTTTTTAAACTTCATTTTTCTTTAATTTGGGGGGGGATGTCTGTTTTCTTTCACAACATGGCTAATATGGAAATATGTTTTGGCATGATTGCACATGGATAATCTATATAAAATTGCTTGTCTTCTCAATGAGTGGGGAGGGCAGGGAGGAAGAGAATTTGGAACTTAAAATTTAAAAAAAAGAATGTTAAAATTGTTTTTACGTGTAATTGAGAAAAAAAATACAGAAATTTATAAAGTCCTAGCACCTCAGGAATGATTTTACTTAAGGTTTACCTCTAGGATGTCCTCAAAAATAGGGGAGAAAACAAAGATACTTAATGAAGAAAGGAAATAAGCATTTATTACTCACCTGTTATGTGCCAGGCAGTGTTCTCAGCATTTTAGAAACATCCCATTTGATCCTCAGAACAACCCGAGAAGGTAGGTGCTATTATTTTCCCCATTTTACAGCTGAGGTAAATGAGGCAGACCAATTAAGTGATATGCTCAAGGCCATACAGCTAGCATCTGAGGTCAAATTTGAACTCAGGTCTTCCTGACTCCTGGCCCAGTGTTCTCTCTACTGTACCACCTATTTAAACCAGCTCAGGACATAATCAGTTTTCAGGACTGCTCTTAGGCATACAGTTTCGCTTCAGGTCAGCACTGTCCAAACAACTCCCAGCACACAGATACTGTTAGAACAGCCAGACCCAGGCAGTCATTTTATTGGTGGTTATTCTCTCTAAAAGCAACTCCTCCCTTGCCACTATCTAACTCTGACCCAGTGGGATCCCAGGCTTGAGATCTTACAAAATCTCCCTACCTGGACACGCTGATCTCAGGATAAGTACTAATTCATCCAAGGTCAGGAAAGGCAGCCCAAACCCAAGCCCAGGCTCCCCTGGTCGTTAGGTGCCATATGCTTATGGCTATATAGATCCAGGTCCGGGTCTGGGCAAACCATCTTTTTCCTCCCATCCAGCTCTCAGAAGGCAGCTTGTAACGGTCTTAGCTGGATTAGTTACTAGAAAAGGGAGAGAAAGGTAAGGGGACGGTCGTCTGTATACCCTGGGAATCATCAGCTAGTCCCTTTCCATAGCCAAAAGGGGGCCTCCTCCTCCTCTCACCGTGGAAGTCCTTTATCAATGATTCACACACAGCTAGAAGTAGGCGCCTCAGATTTTCCATGTGGGTACCTAGAACCAAGAATAGCCACTCTGAACCTGTTGGCCATCCTTCCTTTTTGAAGAGGATCATTGACGTCAGAGGGTGACATCTTGACTTGTGGAGCAGAGTTGCACAAAGTTGTCAGCCTCACTCTTTCTTCCAGAGTCTTTGAAGTTCTGTAGCAAGACGACAGTCAGGGCAACTGACAATGGTCCAGGACGCAGTAGACGACCTTGGTGTCTTCCGTGTCTAGCCAAGCTCTGAGGGCTCCACAGTACCTGCTCCAGCCATTGGAACAAGTTGTTCTCACCCACTCATTCCAGCAAAGGAAGTCTTCACCTATTTGGGGCAGATATCCCTCCAACTCACTGACAAATTTGAATCCTGTCTGTTACCCTCACGCTGGTTTTTTAGACTGTCTGAAATAATATAGTGTTTTGTTTGTTTAGGTTAGTATCGCCTTCTTTAAAAGTACTGATACACTGCTGTCACATAGGTTAGAATAACCCAAGTATTGATGAAATGCAATGAATGGATAAGAGTGCTGGGCCTGGAGTCAGGAAGAGTTCAAATATGGCCTCAGATACTTACTAGCTGTGTGATCCTGGGCAAGTCACTTAACCCTGTTTGCCTCAGTTTCCTCATCTGTAAAATGAGCTGGAGAAGGAAATGGCAAACCGCACCATTATTTTTGCCAAGAAAACCCAAATGGGGTTACAAAGAGTTGGACACGAGTGACAAAACATCTGAAGATGTCCGCCAGATGGCAAACTATTTGGAGAACTGGGGTTTCCAGCTTAAAGCAGGTTGAACTTTATTCTTTGGCCACTAGTGGGCACTCACAGCCCAACTGTTCCTCAATGACTGGTCCAGCTACTTTGCACATTGACTTTTTGACACCAAGAAAATAACAAAAGGCATTAACCCAAGTCTACGTTACTGCTACTTTTCCATTTCTAATCTAGTGGAAGAAAATATTTTAAAGCATGTTAATTGGTACAGTTATCTTAACTCCACTTCTGTGCCTTAGAATAGTTGGCTCTCTAAATTCCTCTTCCCTCAATAGCCAGTGAATTTAGACACACAATATATGGATCACTGCAGTTTTAATATACATGAAATTAAAGTAAAAGTAAAAGAGAGAAACTCTCCTAGTCCCATGACACAGTTAGGCATTATTATCTGTCTTCCTTCTGCCTACTTTGATGCTGGGAGTGGTCCCCATGTGCTACAGCTGTTCATAGGGAATGGGGAAAGAGGAGACACTCCCAGGGTCCTGTGGTGATGAAACAAAGAGGGGAAACAAAAGTCTTGCCAGTTCACCGGTATAACTTGCTAAGCAAGACTTCTAGCGGTGAACCTGTCCTCAGAAAATTCTGGAAATCTTGCATCATAAAAGACTAGTATGCACCCAGGGCAAGGTCTTCATAGTAGAGAGGTCCCAGAATCTTCTCCCTTTCTTAGTTGCCTGGGCCTTGACTGATTCAAACGGTAAAGACAGTGCAGTTATCCAAAGGTTATAGGAGAAAAAATTCTGATGAGGAAGAAAGTCATCTATAAGACTGATGTGTATATACTTCTAACCCACTTCAATCTTAAAAAGATGTGTGTAAAAGCTGGAAGCAAGAGCAGATAATGGAGGAGGAGGTGTAATCCTAGAAAAATAGTGTCAGGAGTACAAAAGTACAAAGTGAGGTTGTTGCGGTCTGAGAGGTTGAGACCCCTCAAAGACTAAAGTACAGGTCGTCTGGAATGAATTCACAGACTCAAGCGTTCTTTAAGTCAAGGTGGCAAAGATTTATTGTTACCCTTTTCAGCGGGCAAGGATTCTTAAGGAACCTGCAAGAGACTGAGGATGGAGCTAGGGTTTATATGGAAAAGGGCATGGGAAAAGAATTCCAGGGACACTGATGAGGTAATCCAAAGGTGCAGGTGTCTTTGGGAGCTATGGATGAGAAAGTACAGGGAGTATACCAGAGAGGGAGGGAGATGACAGAGGTATGGATCTTGGGAGTCTGGCAGGAGGAAGAGTCCTTGGGCTGGCCAAGGACAAAACTCCTTGGGCTGGGCAAGGCACCCCTCTCCCTCTGTCTTGATGAGAGAATGTTCTGCAACACGGGAAAGCTTTCTCACAAGACAGGAACTTACTAAGGAATTGGGAGGCTTCCAAGGACATGATCTGAGGCTTGGGCCTGAGCAGCCCAGCATTCTCTCATCCAGCTTTGTGTAGCTGCACCAGGGAGAGAGATAAGGGTCTTGCTGGGGCCCACGCATGAATAACTGCTGGGCATAGTGTCCTTGGGCTAGGGAGTGATTGTCAGAGACAGTGTTTCTGAGACTAGGGAGAACTTGGAGTCCAAGTGCAAGCACAAGCACCCCATCAAGCTGAGGCTGTGAATGCATATAAAAAAGAATTTTCTTTTTTTTTTTATTACCGTAAGGAGGACTATCCCATGGAAGTAAGGGCTACCCCATGCTTAGTGTCCCTTCTTGGTTCTAGTCGACCATTTCAGTACTTGGAGGGGTGCATTAAAGGTAATCCAACTCTGTGTGCTAGTGACTCAATGATTAAAAGGACCTGACATTTTGGTATGATGGGAAAAAAAAACCTTGGATGCTTCCATGGCATCCTCCCTTTGCCCCATAACAGCAGCTGGTTGGGGGAGGGAGGGAGATAGATGCTGCTATCTCAGGTAAAAAGAATACATTATTTCCAGCTTGTTCAAGTAGCACATTCTGTCTCATGGGGGATGTTCTCTCCTCCTACCCTGTAACTGCTACATGACTTGGTGAGCTTTCTCCTCAGGCCCCTGGGTCCTTGACACTCTAGAACAGATTATTAAAGAATGGTTAGTTAACATCTACAAAAGGAAGCAAAGGTCACAAGTAGCTAGTGGGGTTTCATCAAGACAGGTTATGCCAGACTAACTTTATCTCCTATTTTCACAGACTTACCTTTCTGGTAGATCAAGGGAATGCTGTGGATAGTTAAGTTAGATTTTAGCACAGCACTTGACAGTCTCTCATTGTGTTCTTAAGGATAAGATAGAGAAATGTGAGCTACATGATTACACAAGTGAATGGATTCAGAGCTGACTGAATGGCCAGACCCAGAGTTATCCATGAGTGGTTTCATGCCTTCTTAGAAGAGGTTTTAAGTAAAGTGCTACAGGGATCAGAAGAAGCTCAGCCTCAGTGTTTGCTTAACAATTTTGTCCATTGGTATCATTCTCAATTTCTCACTCACTGTCACCTCCCATATCCTATCTGTTGCCAAGACCCATTTACTTTTATGACATCTCTCAAATATGTCCCCCTTCTCTCTCCTGAACCTGCCACTGCCATGGGGCAGGTCCTCCTTACCTTACCCCAGGATTACTTTGTGGCCTGCTGGTTGGTCTTCCTGCCATAAGTCTCTCTCTCTCTCTTCTCCAGTCTGTTCTCTATTTAGCTGTCAAATGGCACTTCCTAAAGCACATCACTATGTCACCCTTCCTGTTCCATAAGCTCCAATGTGATTTCCCATTGGCTTCAGGACCAAATTTAAAATCCTGTGTTTGGCGTTCAAAGCCCTTCATAACCTGGCCTCCTCTTGCCCTTCTGGTCTTCTTACATCTTACTTTTCTCTATGTATTCTTCAATTCAGCAATATAGGCCTCCTTGCTGTTCCATAAACAAGCCATTCCATCTCTGGACTCCATGCCTTTCCATTGACTGTCTTCCATGCCTTGAATGCTGTCCCTCCTTACTTCTACCTCCTGGCTTACCTGAAGTCTCATCTACAACCCCACCTTCTACCAGAAGCTTTCCTCATCTCCCATAATGCTAATGCCTTCTCATTATTATTTCCAGTTTATCTTGATATAGATCTTGTCTATACATAATTGTTTGCATTTTGTCTCCCCCATTAAATTGTGAACTCTTCAAGGACAGAGAATACCTTTTACCTTTCCTAGTATCCCCAGCCTGTAGCAGTGCCTGACACATAGTAGGTGCTTAATAAATTATCATCGGCTCAAGGGGAAAAAGGTTATCTTGGGGAGCTTGGTGTTGAAGTTGTGAAAATCAGAAGCTCTGGGGGTAATGAAGGTTGGAGGGGGGGCCCAGAGGCCCCTGGAAGAACACACCAGTGGGAGAGGCGGGCTGGCATAGATGGATGGAGACAGATGGATGTTCCAGGGTGAGGAAATCCCAGATACTGAGGATGGTAGCAGGGTGAGACAGAAGCAAAAGTATGGTGTGTTAAAGGCCAGAAAGTCAGAAGAACAGCTGAAGGGGAGATGTGTGCTTGTTCAAAGTATCTGCCGCTATGATGGAGGAGATCCTATTCCAAGTCCAGGTCAAACGGTGCTTCCCTAGGGATGATGAGGTCCTCCAGATGTTCCTTTTTGCAGGTAACATTGTGTTGATTGCATTAAACCCTAAGACATTACAGATCCTCCTGGAAGAGATCTATAATCATTTGGAGGAGTTTGGCCTGTCCTTCCACACATGAAAAAGAACAAATGAGTGGAGAATGTCTTTTGCCCATATTTCAGCATACATCAGAATGGACACTATAAGGGTGTATCTGGAACAGGCAATACAGATAGACAGCTGGGCACGCGGATGAAAAGGAGCAGTGTGGGCTGGATCATTTTTTGAAAATTTCAAAGTAGTTTTTCTGACCCCCACGCTTTCTATAACAACTAAGGTCAGTCTTTTAAAAATGTGAATATTTTCCTGATGTTGCTTTTTGGCAATGAGCCCCGGAACACTACCTGCCTTTGAGGAATTGAGGGCCTGGGTATGAACAGGCTGCCACCCATGATCAGTCAGGAGCTCTGAAGAACAGGAAAAAAGAATATCGTCAAAGAACCACATGACAGAAGCTGATTGTCTAGCCACATGGCAAGTGGATGGATTCCCAGAGGGTGCCCTGTGACATCAGAGAAAGTGAGGAAAATCTCCAGTGCATTGGGTGGATCCCATGGCAAACGTTTGGGAAGACATGGATGAGAGTCTTACAAGAGGGGTAGGAGTGGAAGGATTGGAATCCGCATCATTGGAGAGACCTCTCAAGCCAGTGAGATTATAACCCCTTTGAGTGTTGAAAAACCTATGATGCCTTTTGCCATGATGGAGGCAAAAGAGAACCAAAGAGCACTAGGAAAATTTGAGAAGGGAGAGAGTGTTTTTCATTTGAACGTGGCCTGCGGGTGTCTCATCAGTAGGCAGAATCGCAAAATTTCAAAGTTGGAAGGGCCCTCAGTGGCTGCCTCATCTAGCCTGTACCCGAATAAGTACGTCGGACTGTACGCCATCATTCAGCCTTTCCTTGAAGATGTTTAAATGAGGAGGAATCCACGGCTTCCTAACGAGCTCCATTCTATTTGTGGGTAGCTCTGATGGTTGTCTTTTTTTAACCCAAGTATAAGCCTGTGTAGCTACCCTTCTTTTTACGCCTTCTTCAATTTCACAGAGTCCTCTAGCCAGCAAGATCTTTTTGAATTCTGACTTAACATCTGGTGTTTTAGCCATTCCCTCCTATCTGTGTGTCATATCTGCAAGTCTGGGTCTGTTTTACTCTATGCCCTAGACATGATTCATTCTCTACAGACTTGTGCGAGAGCTTGGGGTAGGGTGGAGGGTGAGAATTTGGACCTTCCTTCAATCTTTGCCCAGGAGGCCCTTGCCTTTTAAGATAGGCAGAGTGTGGAGGAAGCAGATATGTGTTTAGAGTCTGTTACAGTGAAGGACTGGAAGCCCTGAGATATGCCCTGGTGTTTACAGAAGGGAGGCTATGGACCAGAGCCAGCAGGCCTAAGACAGAAAGATGGAATAGAATAGGAAATTCTTAACTTAGCTAGAAACTCATTAAAGCAGGGGCCAGAGTATTAACTGTGCCCCTGACTTGTAGTTGGTGAATTACTTCCCTGCTCTGGGCCTTATTTTTCCCAACAGTAAAACTAAAAGTAGACATCTAGGTGACTCGGGATAGAGCACTGGGCCTGGCATCGGGAAGACCTGAGGTCAAATCCGGCTTCAGACATTTAGTAGCTGTGTGACCCAGGGCAAGTCACTTAACCCTGTTTGCCTCAGTTCGTCATCTGTAAAATGAACAGAAGGAAATGGCAAATTACTCCAGTATCTTTGCCAAGGAAACCCCAAATGGGATCACAAAGAGCCAGATGACCAAAAATAACTGAACAACAATAACAAAAACTAAAAGTGCGGGCTAGAGGGGCAGCTAGGTGGAGCAGTGAATAGAGCTCTGGCCGTGAGTTCAAGTCCAACCTCAGACACATAACACTTACTAGCTGTGTGACCCTGGGCAAGTCACTTAACTCCATTGCCTAACCCAAAAAAAAAAAAAAGTGTGGGCTAGACAATGTGCCAGGATCTTAGCATCTCTAAGCACAGGCTCTCCTGTGTTTGTCTCACTTTTGCCACTTAGAATCCTTTGATTTCTCCAGCTCGGGTGCCAGCTGCCCAGGAGCCCTTTGGGGATCTCCCTAGCCGTCAGCATGTTGTCCTGCCTCAGATTCTCCTGGGTTTACTCATTTAGGTGTCCCACTAGAGATGCAAAGACACAAACATTAGCCCCGTTCTTCAAGGAATTTGTCTGTATAAATGATGCTACAACCACCCCCACCCCCGGTAGAATATAAGTTTCGTGAGGGCAGGGGCTGTTTTTTATTTTATCTTTGCATCCCCAGTTGGCAACACAGTGCCTTGCACATAGGAGGAAATTAATAAACATTTGTTGAATTGAAATCATGAACATTCTATATAGTCCATGTCTCAGCCAACCTCTTTGGTGGCTGATAGGACACATAAGGTGTTCCATTTTAAAAACTCTCCTTTGATCTCCTCCTGCTTTAGAAGCTCTGATGACTTCCTGTTTGCTGTAGATAAATGCCTGGTGGGTCTCCCTCTCAATCCCCTAAGCATAGTTCAGCACTCAGAACCAATTGGTAGGACTGGAGCTGAGGAGGATACAATCTATGGAAATAAAAGTATCAGCCTGAGTCTTAGCATTTAGCAGAAGCCTTGCCCTGTAGGGCTGCTAATGAGCAAACAAGCCCCTTTCTTCCAGTTCACTCCTCTTTAGCCTTTTGGAGCTACCCCAAAAGAGAGGGTTCCAAGTAGAGCCACAGGGAGGCCACTGTGCAGATGCCAGCTCTAAGTGATGGTTTAACTCATGAGAGCAGTTTGGCCATACTGGACGCTTTTGGGAAAGAGGATGTCATGGAGTCACGTTAATAATAATATTAATGGTTCACGTTTCTAAAGCGCTATAACGTATACAAAGCACTTTTCTTGCAACACCCTACCTTGTGATGTAGGTAGGAGTCATAGGGTGATGTAGAGTGCAGTCAGATCATTATCCCTACAACAGCCTTGAGATTTTCCAACCACATCCTCCTTATGTAGATGATGAAGACATTCAGACAGGAAATGACTTTTCCAGGGTTGACACAGCAAGTCAGTGGACTAGTTTGGGGATATAATTTGCTTTGTGTGTGTGTAGGGGAGGAAGTTTCTTTACCTCCTTTCCCAACCAAGGAAATTATTGTGTCTATGCAAATGAGGGGCCAAAAGGGAATTTACAGCAGCATATCTTTTTTTTCTATTTCTCTTTACTTTATTATAATACTCATTTATTTATTATAATACCCATTTAAAGGATAACATGGCAGTTTAAGTTCAATACTATTTTTGTAGAACAGAATAACCGGTGACTGAAATTTCCAAATCCTTAAAACACCACAAAAGCAGGCCAAGAAAATTAAAGATAACAGTTTCCCCTTCTCTTGGATAGCATGTAATAAAATTATCTGCAACTAACGCAAAGAAAGAACTTTGTGTTTTCTTTGATATACCATGATGGTCACATTTGACCACTCTGTTGCAGCATTCTGAAAACTTGCTTTGCAATCTACTTTTTGACTGATACTGGGAATTCCTTCAAACTTTCCCCTGAAGGAACAACACAAGTTTGAAAGTAGGGTGTCTACCACTACATGAGCATATCTTGAAAGCACCCTGGTGTCATTAACATGGGTCCCTCTTACTGGATTTAGAGCTGAATAGAATCTTAGAGACCATACAGTGCAAGGCTTCTTAACCTTTTTTTGTGTCATGGACCCCTTTAGCAGGCTAGAGAAGTCTATGAACACCTTCCCAGAATTTTTTAAATGCATAAAATAAAATACATAGCACTGTGAAGGGAACCAATTATATAAAAATAATTTCCAAATTTTTAAATAAGTTTTTATTGATATTTTCTGTTTGTTACCTTACCTGAGTATCCCATGCATCCCTCCCCCTCCCTTTCCCAGAGAGCCATCCCATATGACAAACAGTATTTTTTGGAGAGGGGGAAAAAGTCAGCACAACTGATTGATATATTGAAAAAGTCTGAAAACATGTACAATGTGTAACACCTGTGGATTTCCCTCGTCCAGGAAAAGGGGTAAGTCGAACATGTTCTTAAATCTCTTCCTTTGATTTCCACTTGATCTTTATCATTTTACTTCTGATTTTTTTGATGTCTTGTTCTTTCCATTCAAATTATTGATTGCAGTTACTGTGTATATTGTTTTCTTGGCTTTGCTTCATTCGCTTTCAGGTCATATAGATCTTTCTATGTTTCTCTGTATTTATCACACACATAAGTTCCGACAGCACAGCTTTATTCCATTACATTCATGTACCACAGCTTGTTTAGCCATTCTCCAATTGATAGGCATCTACTTTGTTTTCCAGTTCTCAGCTATAACAAAAAAAGTAGTTATAAATATTTTGTGGTATATGGGAAATTTTTCTTATTGATGACTTCCTTGGGTTAAAAGACCAGTAATGGAGTCTCTGGGACAAAGGATATGGACATCTTACTTGCTTAATTCCGATTTGCTTTCCAAAATAGTTGTACCATTTCACAGCTCCACCAACAATGTATTAATATGCCTATCTTCCTACATCCCTTCCAACCTTGACTGTTGCCATTTTTTGTCACTTTTTCCAATTTGCATGGTGTATGAGGTAAAACCTTAGGGTTAATTTGATTTGCCTTAATGATTTGGAGCATTTTTTCATGTGGTTATGAATATTTTGCAGTTCTTTTGCGAACTGTTTGTTTATACCCTTCAACCATTTATCCATTGCGGAATGGCTCTGTATCTTGGATACTAAACTATATATATGTATGTATATATGTGTATATAGTTTATGTATCTTGGATACCAAACCCTTATCTCATATCTCTATCTATATATAGAGAGAGAGTTTGGTATCCAAGATACCAAGAGCCATTCCACAATGGATAAATTGTTGAAGGATGTGATCAAACAGTTCTCAAATGAAGAACTGCAAAGTATAACCTTGATTACTAGAATTGATTACTTGAATGAATTACTTGATTACTATGATGATTGGCAGAATCAAGATTCAAACCCAGGCCTATATGGTATAATGGCAAGAGAGAAGAACTGGGCTCCAATTCTGACTGCCATTTACCAGCTATGGGACCTTGGACAAGTCACTTAAATTCTCTGGGCCTGAATTTCCTCATCTTCACCAAATAACTTCTGAGGACCTTCTGCTTTAGACTCTATGATGCTGTGACTCTCCATCTTTCCACTCTGTGATTTTGTCTTTCTTGGCATCAGGAATGGACTTTACTGTGGTACTGGAGACGCTGGCACTTGTCAGCATGGGATATGCTTGCCCCTCTACCCCTGCTCCCCTAGGTAGGCCTAGTCTCACTGTGACTTGCCTGTTCCACTGTGATCAGAGGTTTGACATGGGGATAAATACACTTCTGCTGTACTTGTAGGGCACAGTCTCTGTAAAACCTTCCCTGATCACCCCAACCCACAAGTGAGGTCTCTTTCCTCTCAACTCCTTTAGCACTTACTATCTGTACCACTTACTGGGCACATGGAAAACTTCCTGGCATCATTACTGATCTTTTCCTATACGTTCATGAGTCTTGTCTCCCCAGCAAGGGAAGGGGTCTGCAGTTGCTTGTTTTGTGTTCTTATGCCTGAATAATTATTCAACAAGCATTTATTAAGAGCATACTTATGTGGCAGGCACCTTGGTAGATCCTGAGAGTACAAAGAAAAATAAAGCATTCTCTGCTCTGCTCTCAAGGGCCTTACATTCTCTTGGAGGAGAGACATACATTTATGTCCGTACAAAATAAATATAAACCCAACCTTCTGCAGGAGGCCTTTCCCAATCACTCCCTCTAGTTCTCTCCCTTGAAAATTAACTCCATTTTACTCTCTTGAGTATATCTTACATACATAGTTGTTTGTATCGTTGTCTCCCCAGCTAGAATGTGAGTTTCCTAAGGGCAAGAACAGTGTTTGTGCCTTTCTTTGCACAGTGCTTGGCATATAGTAAGTTCTTAATAAAAGTGTGTTGGGATAACTAACACGATAAGTTTAGGAGGGGTGAGGGAGGGCACTAACAGCCGGGAGGATGAGGACAGGCCTAGATTTGAGCTGAGTTTTGAAATGAAACAATGGTTTGCGAGAGGTAAAGATGAGGAGGGAGGACATTCCATGGCTACCAAGGAACAGAGGTCGGAGAGGTTGTGTACTGTGCAAGGAGCAGCCAGAAGGCCCGTCTGGCTGGACTGAAGAGAGTAGAGAAAATGCAGTTGTGGGTAATGGAGCTGGAGAGGTAGTGTGCATACTGGAGGTCGACGGCCAATTAATACACAACAGCTGGCCTCCTATATGTCTTGTATAGGTGGTATGTGCTCTTGAGATCTGGCCCACAGTGTCTCTAAGGGAGTTGGAGGTTTCTGTTTTTGTGGGGAGCAAGAGGAAGGCTTGTGATGGTGAGACCCTCACTCCTTTACTCCTTTCTCATCCAGAAGGTTATTAGGTGAAAATTAGAACTATCTACCATACCTCAAATATTGGTAATGTAAGTGTATGATGATATCTTTTAAGGTTTCAAAATAAAAGACATTTTCCTGGGTCATTCCAATGGGGAAGGAGGGTAACAGCTTTCACCAGCTTAGCTTCCCACTCCCTCCATACTTACAGTAAACAGAAAAGAGCAAGAGTATACATATTGGGGTAAACAACAGAGTACAGCAAAATCAGTCAGTCAATAAGCATTTTTTTAAATTTTAAATTAATTTATTTATTTTTAGTTTTCAACATTCACTTCCATAAGCTTTTGAGTTTTAAATTATCTCCACCTCCCTCCCCTCCCCCCTCCCCAAGACAGAGTCTGATATAGGCTCTACATATACATTCCTATTAAACATTATTTTCACATTAGTTGTGTTGTAAAGAAGAATTAGAACAAATGGGAAGAACCACAAGAAAGAGGAAACAAAACAAAACAAAACCAAAAAAAAAAGAGAGAACAAATAGTATGCTTTGATCTGCATTCAGACTCCAGAGTTCTTTTTCTGGATGTGGATAGCATTTTCCATCATGTTTTTTGGAGTTGTCTTATATCCTTGCATGGCTGAGAAGAGCTAAGTCTATCAAAGTCAGTCATCACACAATGTGGCTGTTACTGTGTACAGTGTTCTCCTGGTTCTGCTCATTTCACTCAGCATCAGTTCATATAAGTCCTTCCAGGTTTTTCTGAAGTCTACCTGCTCATCATTTCTTATAGCACAATAGTATTCCATTACATTCATATACCACAACTTGTTCAACCATTCCCCAGTGGATGGGCTTCCCCTCACTTTCCAATTCTTAATATTTTTGTACATGTGGGTCTTTTCCCCATTTTTATGATCTCTTTGGGATACAGCCCTAGAAATGCTATTGCTGGGTCAAAGGGTATGCACATTTTTATAGCCCTTTGGATATAGTTCCAAATTGCTCTCCAGAATGGTTGAATCAGTTTACAACTCCTCCAACAATGCATTAGTGTTCCAATTTTCCCACATCTTCTCCAGCATTTATAATTTTCCTGTTTTGTCGTGTTAGCCAATCTGATAGGTGTGATGTGGTACCTCAATGTTGTTTTGATTTGCATTTCTCTAATCAATAGTGATTTAGAGCATTTTTTCAGATGATTATAGATAGCTTTAATTTCTTCATCTGTAAACTGCCTATTCATATCCTTTGACCATTTATCAATTGGGGAATGACTTGAATTTTCTTATAAATTTGATTCAGTTCTCTATATATTTTAGATATGAGGCCTATTAGAGACACTAGTTGTAAAAAGTCTTTTCAGTAAGCATTTATTAAACACCCGCTGTGTGCAGGGCACTTAGGTGGCACAGTAGATAGATTTCCGGGCCTGGAGTCAGGAAGATTCGTCTTCCTGAGTTCAAATATGGCCTCAAACAGTTACTAGCTGTGTGACCCTGAGCAAATCTCTTAACACTATTTGCCTCGGTTTCCTCATCCATAAAATGAAATGGCAAACCACTCCAGTACTTTGTTGGGAAGACCCCAGACGGGATCATGAAGAGTCAGACGTGACTGAAATTCCTCAATGACAGTAAAAGCAGCTGCTGTGTTCCAGGACTGTGCTAAGAGCTGAGGAAACAAGAAGAGGCAAAAGATGGTCTGCGTCCTCACAGTCTGATGAGGGAGGTGACCACAAGCAAACAAGAATGTGCTAACAAGTTATACGCAGGACAAAAGCATTAGAATTAAGAGGGTCGGGAAAGGCTTCCTGTAAAAGATCAGATTTTAGTTGGGACTTAAAGGAAAGGCAGGAGGCAGAGCATTCCAGGCATGTGGGACGGCCAGAGAAGATGCCCAGAACTGAGAGATGAAATAGTAAAGAATGAGCCAGTCTTACTAGATTTTCCATTGTGTCCAACTCTATGGATGTCCATGGGGTTTTCTTGGCAGAGATACTGGAGTGGTTTACCATTTTGTTCTCCGGTATGTCCCCATTTTGCAGATGAGGAACTGAGGCAAACAGGACTACATGACTTGCCCAGGGTCACATAGTAACTGTCTGAGGCTAGATTTTAACTCTGGACTTACTGACTATAGGCCCAGGGCTGCATCCACTTTGCCACTTAGCTGCCCCCAGATCAAAAAGTACATAGTGGGGAATAAGGTATAAGAAGACTGGAAAGGCATAGAAGGGCTAGATGATAAAGGGCTTTAAACGTCAGAGGATTTGATCCTGGAGGCAATAGGGAGCCACTGAAATTTGTTGAATCTGGGGAATGATGTGATTAGACCTGTGTTTTAGAAAAAGATTTGAGGCAGGCAGACCCACCAGTAGCTATTGTAATAGTCTGGTAGTGAGGTGATGAGGGCCTGCTCAGAGTGGTGACCGTGTCAGAGGAGAGAAGGGGCTGATTCGAGAAGTTTCACGGGTGAAATTGACAGCAGCTCGGATAATGGAGGGTGAGAGATAGTGAGGAATCCATGATAAGCTTGGGGAACTAGGCGATGGTGTTACCCTCTGTAGAGTAATAGAGAAGCTTTATTTATTTATTTGTTTGCTTGTTTGTTTATTTATTTATTTATTGGCGGGAGGTGGGATGGGGGAAAAGATAATGAGTTCAATTTTGGACATGTTGAATTTAAGTTGTCTGAAAGGCAGTCGGAGATGCAAGATTGCAGGGTCAACAGAGAGTTTGGGGCAGGAAAGGTGGACTTGAGAAACACTAGCATAGAGATGGAAATTAAATCCATGGGAGCCAATGAGATCACCAAGTGAAGAAGTGTAGAGGCAGAAAAGAAAAGGAATCTCTGTGGGATTCCTATGGTTAGAGGACATGATCCAGCAAAGGAGACTCTGAGAAACAGCAGTGAGATAGATAGGAGGAGAACCAGGGGAGAGTGGCGTCCTGAAAACCTAGAGAGAATAGGAGAGAGTGACCAACAGCGTCAAAGGCTGCTGAGAGGTCAAGAAGAATGAGGATTGAGGAAAGGTCAGAGTAAAACAGCTTTTCCATTTAGGACAAGAAAAAAAGCTCAGTTCAACCAAGGAGATAAGTGATCTCACTGGGGCAGACTGTTGTTCGAGGTTTCTAGTGTGGCAGGTGCTGGAGGTCAAGGGACATGTCTGTGACTCCAGGGAGACCTCCCATTCATCATTTGAAAGTTCACTACTGGGGGCAGCTAGGTGGTGCAGTGGATAGAGATCCAGCCTTAGAGTCAGGAGGACTTGAGTTCAAATCCGGCCTCAGACACTTGACACTTACTAGCTGTGTGACCCTGGGCAAGTCACTTAGCCGCCAATTGCCTCACCGAAAAGAAAAAAAAAATTTACTCCTTTCCTCTTTTGCCCTTTTTTTTCTCTCAAATTCTGCCACTCTCTCTTCTCCAAAGTATTATTACTCCATGAAGCATTCTGGCTCAGAGGTTTCTCAGAGAATCAGGAGTCACAGCTCTCTTTGCTCACAGCATCGCCCATCCCAGGGCTTTCCTTCAGAAGCCACCCCGGGCTTGGATTGGGAGAAAGGATTACGGTTAGCTGAGACAAAGTTGTAAAGTACTTCAGAATCCAAATAGAGGAGTTTATATAGTGGAGAACCCCCGAAGCTTAGAAGAGTGTCACATAGACTTGTGGTTTAGGAAAATCATTTTGGCAGACTTGTGGAGGATGAATTGGAATAGGGAGAGACTTGAGACAGTAAGGCCTATTTCCAGGCTGTTGGTGGGAGGATGTGAATGCCAGAACTAAGGTTGTGGCTTAGAAGACAAACCCAAGAGATGTGGTGCAGATAGAAATGACAAAATCTGACCAAGGATGACCAAGTATGACACTGAGGTTCAAAAACCTAGACAAACTGGTAGTGCACTCAACAGAGAAGTTAGAAAGGGAGGGCTTTGGGAGAAAAAGATGAGTTCTTTTGTAGACATATCGGGAAACATCAATAGGTAAAAATCAGTCTCAGCATTTGTTTTTGTGTTATTAACAACAAGATAATTCTGGAAGGGCAAATCTTTAGCACTGGCATTCCGTGTGTGTGTGTGTGTGTGTGTGTGTGTGTGTGTGTGTGTGTGTGTGT
>NW_020948951.1:9127364-9312630 GCF_900497805.2 Vombatus ursinus | reverse complement strand
TGTGTCCCAGCTCACACAAGAGGAGTACAAAGAGAGCTGGAAGTGTCAGAGCGCCTGGGTTCAAATCTTGACTGCTTCTTATTACCTAAGTGACTTTAGCTAAGTCCCTTAATCTCTCTGAGCTTTGGTTTCCTTCTCTATAAAGTAAAGGAGCTGGATGATCTGAAAGGTCTTGTCCAGCTCTGAATCTATCACTTTATAACAATATCCCCTAAAATGCTTTGACTCTTGATCTGCATAGGAGGTAAATAACCTTATCCACTTTTTTTTTAAACCTCCATTTTATAAATGAGGGGCAGCTGGGTGGTGCAGTGGATAAAGCACCACGCCTGGAGTCAGAAAGACCCAAGTTCAAATTTGGCCCTCAGACACTAGCTGTATGACCCTGGGCAAGTCACTTCACCCTGTTTGCCTCAGTTTTCTCATCTGCAAAATGAGTTGGAGAAGGAAATTGCAAAACACTCCAGGATCTTTGCTAAGAAAACCCCAAATAGTGTCATGAAGAGTTGGACATGACTGAAACAACTGGACAACAGTAACAGCCAGACTTAGGCAAGTGACTGGTACATGCTCACCTAGCTAATAAATGTCAGAAGTGCTATTTTGAACTGAGGTCTTCCGCCTTCAAGACCAGCACTAGCCCTAGGCCTCCAGTATACAGAGTGTCTCCAAAATCTTAGTAATGTTTAAAACTTTTTAGTAACTCATAGCTTAAAGCTGCACTGAGACTTTTAGGACACCCTGTATTGATTGGGTGGATCATCACTGGGAAGACGATCTGAACAAGGATGAGTTGTGGCTGGGTGGTGAACAAAGGGATGTGTGTGTCCTCACCGAATGCTAGCGCTAGAGAGGCCTTCAGAGGTCCTGAGATCACAGATTCAGAGAAAGAAGAGGCCTTAGAGGCCCTCTAGGCCAGGTGTCCAGCACACAATGCCAGCACACTCTTTGTGGCTAGAACCAAAACACGTAGATTATTTTTCTTAAAAAAAAATGTACACGGACCCCAGGTCAAGAACCCGTTTGTGTCTAGTCCGACTCTTGGTTATACAGAGATGTAACTGGAGGGGCCCAGAGGGGACGACTTGTCCCAGGGCTCAGAGCAAGCGGTGGGCAGGACCAGGGTTGGAGCCCAGGCTTCCTGACTCCGAATCCGGGGTTCTTTCCGTCTGAGAGCTTGGTATTCTCAGCCCTAAGCCGTGCAGAGTCATGCGGGCAAGGTACAGTCTTAAGTGGAGCCCAAAGCTCCCTCCCCAGACTAGCTTGGGCTCCCCCTCTCGTTGCCCTTAGCAACGCGTGGCCAGCCGCTTCCTGTATTGATTCGAATCGTCAGGGACGTCATTCCCTCCCGAGATGCACTTCGCGCGCCGGCGCACCCAGCCCCGCTCCGGGGATCTTGGTGGAGGGGGTGGTGTTTAGGGAGGAATTGGGCGGGGAGGAGGAAGAGAAGGCGTGGTCAAGCGCGCGCCCGTAGTGAGGGTGGTGCGAGGACTGGAGACCAGCGCGAGCTTCTCGGGCCGGAGGAACGGGGCCTCGGCGCGGCGCGGCTGGGCTTGGGAGCGCGCCTGCGCGGGAGCGCGGGGGGGGGCCGGGCCGGGCCGGGGCCGGGCCGGAGGGTGGGAGGGCGGGAGGGAGGGGGCTGGCGGCGGCGGCGGCGGCGGCGGAGGGGAGGCCGCGGAGGAGTGGCCGCCGCCATATTGAGGGAGCGCTGAGGACGGGAGCCTGACAGCGGCCGGGGCCTGGCTGTGCAGTGCGGCCAGCGGCCCTGCTGCCGTGCCCTGCCCGGCCCTCCTCCGTGAGGCCCGACAGACGAACGAGACCCAGCGGCCGGCTGGCCGGGCGCAGGCGGAGCCAGGTGAGACGGCCCGGTGAGGGACCGAGTCCGGGATGGGGACGCTCAGAGCCCCTGTCCTGTCAGCAGTGCCAGGTCACCTCCCAGTCCGGGGCCTGCTGACCTCTCTCACTCAGGCCTACTGCCCACCAGCGCCCACATCTTCTGCTGCTCCTCCTACCCACTTTTTTACTGCCCCCAGACCCAGGGCCTGCTGCCCCTCCCCCAGACTCACATCCTTTGCTGACCCTTGCCCGCCCCCCATCCGTGACCCCTTTGTTGTCCCCCCCCAGGGCTTAATGCCCTCATACGTGTTCTCTGCTGACCCTTCCCTGCTGTCCCCCTAAACCAATGCCCCCCTTGCCCTTATCCCACATCTAGGGCCTGCTGTCCCCCACCTGTGCCCTCTGTGCCCCACTAGATTCAACTCTCCTGCTGCCTTCCTCACTGTCTACTAAGTGCAGCCCAAGATTCAGTTCTGCCTCCCCATACTTTCCTGGCCCCTATCTCACCTCTGCTTCCCCATTCCATCCTTGTCTCTTATACCTACCTCTCAATATAAGCCAAACTCCCCTGCTCTACCTGGCCCCATCAAACCTGGGATATTCCATCTCTTAAGTCCCAAACCCAACTCTGCTTCTCTCAAAACTTAAGCTGCAGCTCCAAAACCTAGTCCTTCCTTCCCCAACCAATTTGTCTTGACCTGTCTCCTAAATCAAATCTCTGAACCCCCATTCCACCTTTGCTTCCTCCAAACATAGGCATTCTGCAGATTGAACCCTGTCCACCACTGCTCAGACCCTCGTATGAGCCCCCATCAAGCCTTCCTCTTGCCCTTCTCAACCTGCTTCTGCTACTTCTAAACTTCATCTGTACCTCTAAACTCATCCTGTCCCTCAGAACTCACCTCTGCTTGCCCTCTTCCCCCCCACCCCCTTGGCACTCTCCAAAACTCAGGCTTTCTTGTCATAGTCCTCACCTTGTCCCTGAAGCCATCTCTAATTCCCAGCCCTGTTTTTTTCTTTTAAACCCCTTTTCCTTGAGAACCCTTCTCCTTTCCCCACCAAGTCTTCTTTTTGATCTTTCCCGTTTAACCAGGTTATCTTCCCTCCTCCCCACCTGAGAGTTGAAGGATAAAGGATTCCGTCTGTGCCAAAGAATTTCAGGGTATACAGAAGGCAAGGGTCCAAGAGCCACTACCACACAGTCCCTTTTCTGAATTATTTATTAGGATAAAATGCCTTTACTGATGTATTGGCTAGGAATAGCAACTGGTTTATTCTACTGAACTCAGGTGTTAGCCTCAAACCATCCCTTCTATCCCTTGATCAGTACTTCCCCACCTTGTATGTCTCTAGGGATTGGTTAAAACTTTTATCCTTTAAGTGAGAGAGACTTACCCCAGTAAAGGACACTATGCTGCTAAATATTGCCAGCTGTCTTTAGGGACCTTGAAATTACTGGGAAATATGTCTCTCCTTTGAGGATGGAGAGACTATAGGGAGACAGTTGTATATTGTTTGGAATCTGATAAGATTCCCCTTTTCCATCTTCCTGTTAACCATGGATATTATGAGGGTGAGGGTCATGGCTTAGTTACAGAATACATTATGCTCTGAACTATTAGATCTTGCTATAGAAGTTTTTATTTCTTTACTCCAAGAACTCCAAAAATCTTTGAGAAACTAGAAGAGGATAGAGGCAAAGGGGCTGAGCCAGGTGCATGGCACTTTTGAGTGATTGAAGTGGTACTCATAAGGGTTAGTTAAGAATATAAAGTTCCTCTGGTAGATTTTAAGGAGAAAGTTTTAATCTATCTCCTATCTTTGAACAGCTTTTTTCCCAAGATATTGTTTTTCCATGGGGCTCAGTTCAGTTACTTGATCTATCTTAACTATACATTGAAAAGTCTTTGGAGTTTCACGTTTTGAGATGGTTGTTTGGACTAAAGTGGGGAAGACAAGAGGATATTGTCAGGAAGCAAAAAATATGAAGTTGGCAGAAACAGAAAAAGGGAGTAGTGTTCTGCATTGGTTTTTCTTTTAAAATGTATTTCCTTGCTTTCATATTTACATTTTGGACTAATCAATTGCTACATATTATACAAAAGAGACTTCTGTAATAGGCTGATTCTGAAGATTGACAATAATTTGGTTATAGCAACCTTTGCATCCATATTTACACATATGGATTATAAGAAGAAGTCATTACTATTTTAAGGGCTACCTAGGGGATTGGTAAGGAGATATCTATACAGTATTTTATCTGTAGGACTTCAAGTTAAAATTCATAAAAACTGATAGATCACTAGACCTGGGAAGGACCATATAGAGAGAGGTTCCTCCCTCCCTATTTTATGAAAAAACTGAGGCCCAGATAGGGAAAGTGACTTAAATGTTCAAGGTCACAAGTAATAAATGGCAGAGTCAGGATTCAAGTCAGCTTTTCACATTATTGCCCCCAAAAGTATCCCTCTACCTTTAAGTACCTTGACATATTTCAGTTTTGTTAGGGACATCAAATTGTTATCTCAATTTGATAATTGAGTCCTGGCTCAAGGGGGCCAGGACTTAAGTATATATGTTCTATTTTAATTTGTGTCTCTTGTCTGTTCCTGAATTTGGACAGAATATCGTACAAATGAGGCTGAGAAACCATACCAGGATAAACTACTTTGTTTCTTTTTGTAGACTCCTACCAACCTTATTGAACTTTTTTTGTTCTCATGCCTGGAACATGTCCCATCCGCCTTCAGCTCTCTCTTGTTGAAGCTCCACTCTTCTTCAAGGGCCTGCTCAGAGGTCCCCTCGAGCTCTGTGAAATATCCCTGAACCCTCTGCAGTCAGACGTGCGTCTCTCCTAACGTGAACTTTACTAACTTTTGCCATTTGAGGAGCAGTTTGGTGTGTGATGAAGAGAACACTGAGCTAGAGGTCTAGCCCTAGCCCTGCCACTGATGCGCCGCACATCAGACCGTGGTCCCTTCCAGCTCTGTGATTCTTATGACTTCTGTTTTCTGTGGTGTTCATGTGTATGCATATCCTGTTTGCCTGGATGGTGTGAGCCTTGTTGTTTTTCTTCCCAGTTCATTCGGCAAACTTTTTATTAATTTGTTAGAGACTGTGCTTACAGATCCTGGGCACCATCCCTGTATGCAGGAAGCTAATGGCTAATGGGATATTATATTACATGGACACAGAAATCCCAGTTTCTTTTCACAGTATGATCAGAGATCTAGAGTTGAAAGGGACGTCAAAGACCATCTAGTCCAATCCCCCTCATTTTAAAAATAAGACAATTGAAACCAGGGATCCTGTGTGTTAACCCAAGGCCATAAAGGAAGTGCTGAAGATTCAGAGGTGGGATTTGAGCCCAGGCCCTCTGATTGCAGAGAGCCACTGCTCTTTTCCACTGTACCATGCTACTTCCCAAGAGATGCTTAATAAATATCTTGATGATCTATGAATTTTTATGATTTTTTACCTTGAAGTCCTACTGATAGAATACTGTATAGATGCGAGATTTCTTTACCAATCCCCTAGGTAGTCCTTAAAATGGTAATGACTTTTTATTATAATCCATATATGTAAATATGGTTACAAAGGCTTATATAAAAAATAAATGTTTTTAAATACATTTGGCCACTAAAGAGATCAGTGATCCCAGCCATTCCCCTCCTGCTACCTCCCCTTCCCCACATTGCACTTTTATCTTGCCTACTAAAAATTTATATGTAAATATGAAGAAATGACTTCTCCATTGCTATCATTTAAATTCATATAGTTTTGCAGTTGGGAGAGTTTTAGAAGTCATCTAATCCAATTCCTTTATTCTAGAGGAGAAAACTGAGACCCAGGGAAGGAAAGGTGACCTGCTCAAAGTAATACATTTAGTTAGTGGCACAACCTAGACTAGAAAGGGAACTTTACTATTTTTTTATACTCTATCATTCAGTGAAGACTAGAATAATTTTTATAGATATTGAAATGAAGATTGTGGTGTGTAAGTGGTACCATAACAAAAGCAAATAAGATAACCTCTTTTAGGGTTTATTAACTTTTGCCTACCTTCTTGAAATAGGAAATCCATTCCTGTGAATGTTTTAGATGGCCTCACCAAATCTCACTAAAAATGAATTTCCACTTTCATTTGCATTTTAGTTCTATTTCTCCAACTTCACTGTAATAGTGCTTTTTGCATCTCAAGTCTTAGTGCCTTGGTCGGAAACCAAAATTTTTTTAAAAGGTGCAGGTACTGAAACTTTTGACTTTAGGTTCTTTTGAAGGCAGTATTGTCTAGCGAAAAGAACACCAGATTTGTTTTCAGAGCACCTGGTTTCCTATCTGGGCTCTGCATATTTAGTACCTATTTGACCCTGAATAAGTCACTTAATCCCTTAGTTAAGGATCTTAGTTTCTTCTGTAAAATCAGGAGTTTAGGATATTGGATAACCTCAGAGATGTCCAGATCCCATGTGTTTATGAGACATTTTCTTTTAATTTTTTAAGAACTTCCCATTTGAGTCCCGGCCTGCTTATAAAATTCTCTTCCTTAATAACTTCAATAGATAAGTGACTTGTGTGCAAGGTTCTGTGCTTGGTTCTGGGGATGTAAAGATGAAATAAAATATAGTTCTTGCCCTTGAGGAGCATACATACACTCAAAGAAGGGAGATAACAAACTGACTATAACACAAATCTGACCGTATGTGCTAAGGAGTTCATTTCTCATACTATGAGAAATTTAAGGAAGGAGGATCAGTTCCAGATGAGGAGGATCAAAGAAGGCTTCGTGGAGGAGATTTAGAACCCTGAGGTGTGGGCCCTGAAGGAAAGGGCATATTTGATCTTAGAAGGGGGGGGAATGGGATCCTATTCCTAGAATGGAAGATGGGATGAGAATTGAGGATAGAGTAGTATGAGGGCATATTATGGAAGGCCTTGAAAACCAGCCTGAAGTAGTTTGTATTTTATTTGGGTAGATACCGGGAATTGACTCAAGGTTTTTGAGTTAGGGAAGAGCCATCGAAGCAGTACATTTGGCAATATTACAGTGTGGAGGATGGATTGGAGAGAGGTCACATTAGCAGCAGGGAAGCCAGTTAGGAGACTTTCATTGTAGTCCTAGGGAGACATGACAAGAGCCTAAACTAGGGTAGCTGAAGTAGGAGTGAGGAGATCAAAGAGACTTTACAACTGATTGGATATTGTGGTTGAGGAGGGAGGGGACTAGTCAAAAAAATGGAAAGGAATGAGTGTTTGTTAGGCACCTTTGATGTGCCAGGTACTGTGTTTAAGTGCTTTACAAATGTCTCATTTGGTTCTTAAAACAACCCTACAAGGTCTTGTTGTTCAGTCATGTCTGACTCTTTGTGACTCCATGGTCTCTAGCACACCAGGCCCTTCCTTCTGTTCCTCCACTATTTCCTGAAGTTGGTCCAAGCTTACGGTTGTTGCTTGCATGACACTATCCATCTTATCCTCTGCTGTCCTCTTCTTTTGCTTTCAGTATTTCTCAACAGCAGAATCTTTTCCAGTTAGTCTTGTCTTCTCATAAGGTGGCTGCTGTTATTATCCCCATTTTATATTTTAGGAAACTGAGGCAGACAGATGAAGTGACTTGCCCAGGGTCACATAGCTAGTAATTGTCTGAGGATAGATTTGAACTTAGGTCTTCTTGACTCCAGTCTATCCACTGCATTAGCTAGCTGTCAGAAAGATGACTGAGCTTTCAAGCCTAGGTGATTGGGTGGTTGGTGGTGGCAAGAAGAAATCATACTAAAATCGTTTAATTACCTTTGCATTGAGCCAATTACCCCCTTCAAGAAGAAGGTACCCATCTGAATTTTATTTTTTCAGACCTTTTAAAATCAATTCTTAAATTTAGGCAACTGGTTGGCAGAATGAAGAGAGCACTTAGCCTGGAATCAGGAAGACTTAAGTTCAAATCTGTGTGTGACCGTGGTCCAGTCACATAATCGTTGTTTACCTCAGTTTCCTCACCTGTAAAATGAGGATAACAGTAGTATGTACTTCCCAGGGTTGTTTCAAGGATCAAATGAGATAATGATTATAAGGTCCTTAGCACAGTGCCTGGCACATAGTAAGCACTATATAAATGTTTGTTATTATTAAGTTGGAATCTGGATAGTGATGAACTAAACATCTGAACCTTGTATACCTGACCAGAACAGGATGTAGGAAATTTAGTAATCCTCTTGCAGCAGATAGAACTAATTGAAATTTATGGATCATTTTAGAGAAACAAATCAAAATCCATTACAGAAATGCCAGAATGATTTTTACTTGATTTATATGTTTCTTAAAGACTTTTCTCCCCAGGAAAGTGAAGATTGCTCAGTGTTGTTATAGTAGTGGGTTTAATAATTCTGGTGCTTAGGGGCAGTCATCCTGAAAGGAACATTCCACCATGGTTACATTTTCTTGAATGAAAATAATTAGCAATAACAACATAAAGTTGGGTGACTTAGGATATTACCTCTGAGGATACATGGCTTTGTCTTTTTCTGAAAAGTGGTCAGGGGTTGTAATACATTAAATAATTCAAACATCAGGGGACCAATTGATGCTTGGTATGTACAATGATAGCAATAAAATCATTGTTTAATGAGGACTGCACTGGGATAAAGGTTCAAAAAATAATTTGTCAGTATACCTACATCAGAGAAGCCTGTAAACTGGATTGTAAAATCCTTGAGTGCAGAGACTATCATTTAGCTTTCTTTTCAGTACTGAGTATAGAACCTTCCACACAGGTACTTGATAAAGTAGAATTGAATTCAGTCCAACTTGGAAAAATGGGGTACAACTACTACTGACCAAAGCTGGGGCTAAGGGAAGGCAGCTGCCTAGGGCACAGTGGTGGAGGTAGTGATTAGAAGGTAGGTAACAAAGAATACTTTTTTTAATCACTTTGAATAAATGTACACAATTTGAATATCAGAAAATTCAGCCTGTTGTGGTATCAAGAGACTTCTGTAGACAAACATAGGGAGCACAGTTAAAAAAAAAACATTGACAGTATCTTTTGTTTTTACATCACCTTCATTTTCTAATACATCTATATCCTTCTCCCTTTCAGGCTGTCATCTTTGATACAAAGAATTTAAAAAAGAGAAATACCTCAACCAAAACAACCAACATATCGATTAAGTCTGATTTTTATAGACATTTTTTTATACCCATAGTGCCTTACTTCTGCAGAGAAAGGAGTGGGAAATGTACATTCTCATATCTTTTCTTTGGGCCAAACTTGGATAGTCTGTCAGCTAACAGGCATTTATTAAGTGCTCTATGTGCTAAGTACTGTAATAAGTGCAGAGCATTCAATTTTAATTTTGTTTTTTTTTTCCTTTTAAATTTTTATGGTCACTATGTATATTGTTTTCCCAGGTTATGCTTTTACATCACTTTGCAGCAGTTCGTCAAAGTTTTTCCATCTTTCTGTTTACTCATATTAATTATTTCTTAACATTGTATTAGTATTTCATTATATTCATGTACCACAATCCATTTAACCTTTCTTCTTTTGATTGGTTTCCAGTTCTTTGAGGGAATATAATTTTCTTTTCTTGTCTGGAATGTACAGATGTATTTTCAGTGGCAGATCCAGGTCTCTATTTCTAGCATAGTTAAGGAAGGTTAAAAATAAAATTAGAATAAGTATTTTATAGTGAATAGAGGCTAGGCCTTGGATTTGGAAAGATTTGTGTTAAGATCCTGCCTCTGACATATAGTAGTTGTATGACCATGAGTAATTTACTTGACCTCTGAGAACTCCAAGAAGTTCTCCCTAAGTTACAGAGAAGTTGCCTATCTTTATTGGTGGAAAGATTTTTCATTCTCAGGAGTACCTCACACCAATAAATCACATATCTGTATCCTCCTCTCCCCCCTCCCTGCAAAAAAAAAAATTAATGAAATTCTAGGATTTAAGAATTAAAAAAAGAGCTTTTGAGGTCCTCCAGTCTAAAATCTGATATTACAGATGGGGAAACTGAGGCCTATTTCAGGTCTTACAGCCTGTTCATGTCTGAATGTGGGGCTAAACACAGCTTTCAGTCCACAGTTTTTTTTTCTACCACCCTTTTTATGGCTAGGTGGTTGAAGAATATGCCTTTTTCTTAACATCTTTCCTAGCCTTACTTAGAATCATAAACTGTGAGAGCTGGATGAGACTTCAGAGGCCATCTGGTTCCAGTACCACCTGAAGCAAATATCCCGTTCTCCCATCTGTAAAATGAGGAGGCTGGATTAGATGTCTTCTGAGATTCTTCCAGCTTCTAAATCTATTATCCTTAGCAAGTCATTCAGCCTCTGCTTGAATGCCTTTAATGACAGAATCTTCTAGAAGCAGCCAATTCCATGGTTAGAACCCTCTGATTGTTAAGAAGTTCTGTTTTGTATTGAATCCATATCTACCTCTCTTCAGTATCTTAGCATTGGCCCTAGTTCTTCTCTCTGGGGCAAATTTCTGATTTGAATTTTGACTTCAGGGTGGAAATCAATATTTAAAGTAGAACAAATCAAAGCTCTGGTACAGCTATCATTGATAATAATAATAATTATAATTTTTGACTTCTTTGCCATGTGCGTATGTATATTAGACATACATGTATATTAGACCCCTGATATTCCCTTAGCACTTACCGTTTATATTATCCATATGGTACACAGCAACTAACACTGCAAACTAATTACTTTTTAAATGTCTGTGCCCTGTTTTCCTGATTGGGCTCTAAGTTTCTTGAGAGCAAGGATATAGTGTTTTATAAAATTATAGAATTTTAAAATATAGGAAACTTTAAAAGGTCATCTAATTTGACACCATCGTTTTACAGGAGAAGAAACAGGCCTCCACAGTAGCAATTTACCTAGGGCCGCACAGTAAATTTTTGACAAGAAATTGGACCAGACTCACCTTTCCTGATCTAATAGGGTGCTTTTTCCAGTACACCACAGTGGCTAATACAGTGCCTTGTACACAGCTGGCTTTCAGTAAAATGTTGTTAGTGATAATGAAGGCTACAAAAAAATTATTGGTATTGCCCTAATGGTATCTGTTTGTCTAAATAGGAATCACTCTTCATATTATAAAAGCTTCAAGATTCCTAAGGCAGGGAAGCATCAGTTTTAGTGGTCTTTAAGCCAGGTGGTTTTATATCCAATATTTTAATGAAAATTTCTACAAATAGACCCAAATCAGCTGATAGTAATTTTTTTCTGGCACCAGTATGATTTTCCTAGCTCTACTTATAACATAAGCATACTTCTTTTTGCCCAAGATGTCACAGAATTAAAGATTTGTGAGGGACCACAGATATCATCGTTAGAGGCAGCCAAGTAATGTAGTAGATAGGGTGCTTAGCCTGGAGTCAGGAAGACCAAAAAGTTCAAATCTGGCCTCAGATACTTATAGGCTATGTTACCTTGCAAGTTACTGAATCTGTTTGCCTCTGTTTCCTCAAATGTAAAATGGGGTTAATAGTAGCACCTGCCTTGTAGAGTTGTTTTGAGGATGAAATGAGGATAATATTTGTAATGTGCTTAGAGTATCTAGCATATAGTAGCCAGCATATAAATGCTAATTATTATCATTACAATCATCATCATCATCATTATCCTTTAGGCTAACCTGTACCTGACTAGTAATTCTTTTACTGAGTCTCCAATATATATGGTCATCTGAGGCAGTGCAACCCACTTTGGGCAGCTCTAATTGTGAAGGGTTTTCCTTATATCACACCTAAATCTATTTCTCTGTAACTGCCCCTAATTATCCTTTTTTAGAGTCAATAGAATAGGATGTTTTTCCCCCAAGGGGTTCATTCATTGGTTTCATTTCTAGAACACTTGAAACATCTGCTGTCCCACATATCTGATGTGTTTGTGTTATATTACATAATATCAACTGGGCCCTTACAACTGCAAGGCAATCCTTTTATCTTTTTTGGGGGGGGGGATGGTGAGGCACTCAGGGTTAAGTGACTTGCCCAGGGTCACACAGCTAGTAAGTGTCAAGTGTCTGAGGCCAGATTTGAACTCAGGTACTCCCGACTCCAGAGCCAGTGCTTGGTCTACTGTGCCACCTACCTGCCCCCAAGGCAATCCTCTTATACCTCACCAATTGACTACACTATTCCACTTACTATAGCAGACTTTCCAAATCTTTTCATCCTTCCTCAGAGACTTCCATGGCTCCCCATCTGTCCACCCTATCAGCTAAGAACCTTCATATTTTACTGAAAAAATTTAGGCCATTTACAGAGACCTCCCTTTTCTCCCCTCCTGGTCTCATATCACTCAGATGCCATCTGTAACTATCTACTTCACTCATCTCACATGAAGAGATGACTGTTTTCATCTAGGCAAAGCCCTTTACATGCACAAATTATTTATTACATCCCATCTTCTCTAGCAGATTGCTCCTTCTACTGTTCCTACTTTCTTACTTATCTTCAGTCTCTTCCTGTCTTATGGCTGATGTCCTACTTCATATAACATACAGATCTCTCCTAGCCTTAAAAAATCCTCTTTGAGGGGCAGCTAGGTGGCGCAGTAGATAGAGCTCTGCCCTTGGAGTCAGCAGGATCTGAGTTCAAATGTGGCCTCAGACACATGACACTAGCTGTGTGACCCTGGGCAAGTCACTTAACCCTGATTGCCTCACCAAAATAAAGCAAAAAAAAAAAAACTAAAATAAACTAACGTTGGGGCAGCTAGGTGGCACAGTGAATAGAGCACCAGCCCTGAAGTCAGGAGGACCTGAGTTCAAATTTGGCCCCAGACACATAACCCTTACTAGCTGTGTGACCCTGGGCAAGTCACTTAACCCCAATTGCCTTAAAAAAAAAAACCCTCTTTGATCTATCTATTCATCCCTGCTAGCAATCATCCCATAAAGCTCCTCTCTTTTGGTATCTAAAATCCTTGAGAACACCATCTACGCAGTGGTTGCCTCCACTTTCCTTCCTCTTCATAACCCTCTTTACTTTAGTTGTTGGCCTCAGTATTCAACAGAAATTCTTCTGTAAAGTTAAGAGTGATCTCTTAATACCAAATCTAATGATCTTTTTTCAGTTTGCATCTATCTCAACCTCTGCGGCCTTTGACATTGTTGTGGTTTCATGGTTTGTTGTGGGGTTGTCTCGAATGAATTCACAGACTCAGACTATCTCCAACTCAAGTAAAGGCATTTATTGAGAGTGATGCTTCTTAGGATGGTCTGAATTCCAAGAAGGACCTGGCATTTTAGTGAAAGCAAGACGGATTTTTAAAGGGCAAAAGATGCAGTTACATAACAGAATATATGAATATAAAAAGGCAGGAGGGGTTTGTCAAGGGATTAGGTAATAGGGGAGGGGTCCCAGCCTTGGTGGAACTGAGCATGCAGTTATCCACAATGCATACAGAAAAGCCCTTGGGGGGGGAGGCACGTATATATGATAATGATATTATAATAAGCTTCTCTATGGAATAAGTTCACCTAAAGGACAGTTTTTGCTATTACTGTGCAGGTGCCTAATTAAAGAAAATCCCTTCTGTTGTTTTGGGGTCTACATCCTGCTCGGGCATCCTGGTGGTGCTGCTTTCTGATTGGCTAGCTATTCTGGTTCTGTCTGAGTTTAGATGGATGTGTTTATGGTTGAGTGAATGGACACACATGTTGTCTGTGTGAGAAATATCAGTTTATGGACACACCTGCTGTTTCTGTGAGAAATATGAGAATTGGGTCTGGGGACAGTGGTTAGCTAGTGGCAGTGGCTCAGATTCTATCACATGGATACGCCTACTGTTCTAGTGAGGCATATATGAAGAAGTTAGGTTATTGAGTCTGGGGACCTGTGGTGTGGTTAAAGCAGATTGTGTGGTCAAATCAGGATGTACCTGCTGCTGTTCAGTGAGGCTCAGAAGGAAGTTAGAATATTGGGGTTGGGGGCAGCTTTATTAGGATTCCATCAGTACTGTCAATCACCATTTTCTCATTGATATTCTCTTCTCTATAGGCTTTAATAACATGGCTCTCTCCTGATTTTCCTCCTACCTCTCATGGACCACTCCTTTTCAGTTACCTCTCATGGATCTTAGTCCATCTTATGTTTATTAACCATGGATGTCCCCTAAGGCTGTGTCCTGAGTCCTCTTTCCCCTCTGTACTCTTAAGTTTGGTGATCTCATCAGCTTCCATGGATTCAATTATCATCTCTACACTGATGATTCTCAATTCTTGTCCAGTCCTGCATCTCTAATTGAATGTCCAGTGTGCGTCCAATAGACATATTCAACATGATCAAAATGAAACTTATTATCTCCCCCTTCCCCCCCCACCTCCATCCCTCCCTTCTTTTTAACTTTCCTGTGACTGTAGAAGACACCACTATCCTTCTACTCACACAAGCTCAACCTTGATGTCATCCTCAACTCCTCCATCCATTCTATTGCTATATCCTATTGATTCTACCTTCGCAACATCTCTTGTATATATCTCTTTCTCTCCTCTGACTCTGCCACCATCCTGATTCAGACCCTCATCATCTCATGCCTTAATTATTGCAGTAGCTTGTTGGTTGGTCTCTTTGTTCAGGTCTCTCCCCATTGCAGTACATTCTCCATTTGCCTATCAAATTTGTCTTCCTATAGTTCAGTAGTTCAAGTCTGACCATGTCAACAGTGAACTCCAGGATCAAATATAAAATCCTTTGTTCACTGTTCAAAAGTCCTTCATGACCTGTCTTTCACCGTACACCTTGCCAGTTGCCAAATATACTGTAGTTCAGTGATACTGGCTTCCTTGCTGTTCCTCAAACAAGATACTTAATCTTCTGACTCATTGCATGTTTGCTTTCTATCACCCATTTCTGAATTCTGTCCCTCTTCATCACCTGGCTTGAAGTCACTGCTAAAATCCCACCTGCTACAAGAAATCTTTTCCTGATTTTTCTTAATGCTGATGAAAACGCAGTTGATTATTTCCAACTTATATTGTACATATCTTGTTTGTACATAGTTATTTGCAGGTTATCTCCCCCATTGTAATGTGGCCTTCTCAAGAGTAAGGACTATTTTTTGCCGTTGTTTCCCCAGAGCTTAGCACAATATCTATCACATGGTAAGCACTTAATAAATATTTGGTGACTATTAAAGTAGTTGAATAAAAGTGGATGGTAAGTAATATTTCAAGACAACATTGGCAAACAGTAATGGCAAATGGTCAATAGATTGGTTTTGTTGGAATTACGTTTGACTTTTGGCCCTACAATTGTGAAGTCACATTGTGTAGTGGAAAGAAACTTGACCTTGAAATCAGAAAGTGAGAGATCATGCCATATGTGGGTTGGTTGAGGAAGCTTGAGATATTTAGCCTGTAGATGAGAATACTTAAGGAATTCTTTTGTGTCCCCTTCTGAACTTTTTTGTTTTCTTCTGTGTACTTTTAATGTGTTATTGATTCTCTTTTCCTATTCAAAAATCTTTTTCATCACCCACTAACTTGTCTATTACAAATAAAAGCTCTCTTGTAAGTATAGTCAAGTAAAACACATTGACTGTATCAGTAAGTATATATCTCATTCTGTACCCTTACTCTATTAACTCTTGTTAAGAAGAAGGAGAGGGCTCCGGTCTCAAGGAAGGAAGGGGCTTGAGGAGCAGTATCAATTACTATACCAAGGGATCAGAAGCCCTTATTGGGTTAGGACCAGAGTGAAGACCAAGAGAGCAGCGACCACACCTTTCTCCAGATCACATCACCTTGGAAGCACCGAAAACTTCCAACTCCTTGGAACTAGCTTTGAAAACAGCAGAGCAGAAAAATCCCGAACCTGGAGACAGTGAATACTTGACAGAGCTCTACTCTCCCCCTGCCCCCCCCACAAGGAATAGAGCCCAACAGTAACATAAAGTTCCAAATTGAGAAATAGGGTAGAAAAATAAGCAAACAACAAAAGACAGAACCTGACCATAAAAAGCTGTTATGGTGACAGAAAAGATCAAGACACAAACTCAGAAGAAGACAACAGAGTCAAAACAGCTGCAAGCAAAACCTCAAAGGGGAAAAAAATGTGAATTGTACACAACTCCAACAAGAATTCCTGAAAGAGCTCAAAATTTATTTTTAAAATTAGAGTGATAAAGCAAAAATTAGGTAAAGAAATGAAAGCAAAGGAAGAATATTATGAAAAGACAGTTAACAACTTGGTAAAAGAGGCACAAAAAATACTGAAGAAAATAATGCCTTACAAAAACAGAATTGGCCAAATGGAAAAAGAGATACAAAAGCTCACTAAAGACAATCATTCCTTAAAAATTAGAATTGGGCAAGTAGAAGCTAATGATTCCATGAGACAGCAAGAAACAATAAATCAGACTCAAAAGAATGAAACAAATAAAACATGAAATATCTCATTAGAAAAACAACTGACCTGGAAAATAGATCACGAGGAGATAATTTTAAAGAGCTTAGACATTATCTTTCAAGAAATCATCAAGGAAAACTGTCCCAGTATGCTAGAACCAAAAGATAAAAGAAATGGAAAGAATCAACCAATCACCATCTGTAAGAGATCCCAAAATGAACATTGCCAGGAATATTATAATCAAATTCCAGAGCTTGCAGGTCAAAGAGAAAGTCCTTCAAGCAGCAAGAAAGAAACCATTTGAGGCAGCTAGGTGGCACAGTGGATAGAGTACTGGCCCTGGAGTCAGGAGGACCTGAGTTCATATCCGGCCTCAGACACATAATCCTTGCTAGCTGTGTGACCCTGAGTAAGTCACTTAACCCCATTGCCTAGACCAAAAAAAAAAAGAAAGAAAGAAACCATTCAAATACTCTGGAGCCACAGTCAGGATCACACAAAATTCAGCAGCAACCACATTAAAGGGATGGAGGGATTGGAATATGAGATTCTGCAAGGCAGAAGAGCAGGAATTACAACCAAGAATGACTTACCCAGAAAAACTGAGTATAATCCTTCAAGGGAAAAAAATGGGTAGTTAATGAGAGTACTTTGAAATATTTTTGATGAAAAGCTGAATAGAAAATTGACTTTCAAATATGAGACTCAAGAGAGGTATAAAAAGGTAAACTTGAAAGAGAAATCATAAGATACTCAATAGGTTTAATTGTTTTACCTTTCTATATGGGAAGATGATATATGTATTTTCTAAGAACTTTATCATTATTAAGGCAGTTAAAATGATTCTACAGAGAAAGAGGGTGTGGGAGTATGTTGATTTTGTTGGAATGATGTAAAAAAAATGAATAGGGGAGAAGGAGGTAAGCTCTGGAAGAAGGAGGAAGGGAGAGGGAAACTGGGGAAAACAATCTCACATAAAAACAAGAAAGAACTTTTATAATGGAGGGAAAAATGTGGGGGACAGCACCTGAATCTTATATCTCAGTAGGTTCAAAATGGGAAAACTCTATCTACCTACTCAGTTTGGTAGTAGAAATTTGTCTTGCCCAACAGGGAAGTAGGAGGGGGAGAGGCTAAGAGAATAATAAAAAGGGTGAATGGTAAAAGGGAAGACAGGTAAGGCAATAGTCAGAAGGAAAACAGACTTTAGAGAAGAGATAATAAAAGGTGAGATTCTAAAGGAGGGATAGAATAAAAAGAGAGAAGGATAAACTGGAAAATAGGGTGGAGGGAAATACACAGTTTGTAATCCTAACTGTGATGTGAATGGGATTAATTCACCCATAAAATGGAAGCAGATAGCGAATGTATTAGAAACCCTAATCCAACAATATGTTGTTGCTTACAGGAAACACACTTGAAAAAGAGAGACACATACAGTTAAAATAAGGGACTGGAGCAGAAGCTGTTATGCTTCAGCTGAAGTAAAAAAGTCAGGGGTCTCAATCATGATCTCAGACAAAGCAAAAGGGAAAATAGAACTCATTAAAAGATTTAAGCAGGGAAACTACATCTTGCTAAAAGGAACCATAGACAGTTAAGTAATATCAATACTAAACATATATGCACCAACAGTTGGAGAAATATTAATTGTTCATGGGTAGGATGAACTAATATAATGAAAATGACAGTTCTACTTTATTGAGTTCCATATCAGACTGCCAGGAATTATTTTATAAAGGCTCTAAGTCATTATTGATTAGAGAAATGCAGGTCAAAACAACTCTGAAGTACCACATCACACCTGTCAGATTGGCTAACATGACAAAACAGAAAAATGATAAATGTTAGAGAAGATGTGGGAAAATTGGAACATTAATGCATTGTTGGTGGAGTCGTGAACTGATCCAACCATTCTGGAGAGCAATTTGGAACTATACCCAAAGGGCTTTAAAAATGTGCATACCCTTTGAACCCAGCAATAGCACTTCTAGGGCTATATCCCAAAGAGATCATAAAAATGGGAAAAGAACCCACATGTGCAAAAATATTTATAGCAGCTCTTTCTGTGGTGGCCAAGAATTGGAAATTGAGGGGATGCCCATCCATTGGGGAATGACTGAACAAGTTGTGGTGTATGAATGTAATGGAATACTATGTGCTATAAGAAATGATGAGCAGGTGGACTTCCGAAAAGCCTGGAAGGACTTATATGAACTGATGCTGAGTGAAGTGAGCAGAACCAGGAGAACATTGTACACAGTAACAGCCACGTTGTGCGATGACTAACTTTGATAGACTTAGCTCTTCTCAGCAATGCAAGGATCTAAGACAACTCCAGAAGTCTCATGCTGGAAAATGCTATCCACATCCAGAGAAAGAACTATGGAATTTGAACACAGATCAAAGCATACTATTTGCTCTTTTTTTTCCTTCTGTTTTGTTTTGTTTCTTCTTGTGGTTCCTCCTGTTGGTTCAAATTCTTCTTTACAACATGACTAATGTGAAAATATGTTTGATAGGAATATATATGTAGAGCCTATATCAGATTGAATGCCATCTTGGGGAGGGAGGTAGGGAAGGAGGGGGAGAAAATTTAAAACTCAAAAGCTTATGGAAGTGAATGTTGAAAACTAAAAATAAGTTAATTTTAAAAAGAATTGTTTTATAGACCTAGAAAAATAGTAATTCATCTGTAAGAACAAAAGGTCAAGAATGTCAAAGGAATCAATTTTTAAAATGTGAAAGGAGGCAGTCCAGCAGTTGTTGTGTTATTTCAGCTGTGTCCAACTCTTTGTGAACCCATTTGGCATTTTCTTGGCAATACTGGAGTGGTTTGCCATTTCCTTCTCCAGCTCATTTTACAATTGAGAAAAGTGAGACAAACAGAGTTAAGTGACTTGCCCAAGGTCATACAGCTAGTAAGTGTCTGAGGCCGATCTGAACTCATTCTTTCTGACTTCAACAGCACTTTATCCACTGTATCACCTAACAACAACAGCAGTCATTGAAACAATCTAGTACTGGCTCAGAATTAGAGTGGTGGATCAGTGGAATAGATTAGGTACACACACAATACATGGCAATAAATGAACATAGTAATCTAGTGTTTGATCAACCTAAAGATCTAAGCTTTGGGGTCAAGAACCCACCATTTGACAAAAATTGCTGGAGAAATGGGAAAGCATATTTGCAGAAACTAGGCATAGACTAACACTTCACACCATGTAAGGACAAAATGGTGTAGACAAAGTCATATCATAAGGAAATTAGAGGAGTGTGAAAAATATACCTGTCAGATCTATGGATGAGGGAAAAGTTTATGACCAAATAAGAGATGGGATCATGAGAAATAAAATGGATAATTTTGATTATATGAAATTAAAAAGGTTTTGCACAATCATTGCAACTAAATTTATAAGAAAAACAGGAAAATGGGAGGAGGAGGAAACAGCAGATTTCTCTGATACAAGACCTCATTTCAGAAATATATAGGGAGCTGAGCCAAATTTATACAATTAAGAGCCATTCCCCAGTTGATAAATGGGCAAAGGCTATGAACAGGCAGTTTTAAGAAGATGAAATCAAAGCTACCAATAGTCACATTAAAAAAAAGCTCTAAATCACCATTGATTGGAGAAATCAAAATTAAAACAACTCTGAGGTACCACCTCACACCTAACAGATTGATTAACGTGACAGAAAAGAAGAATAACATGCTAGAGGGAATGTGGAAAAATTGAGACACTAATGCACTATTGATGGAGTTGTAAACTGATCCAACCTTTCTGGAGGACAGTTTGGAACTCTGTCCACAGGGCAATAAAACTGTCTATCCCTCTTTGAACCAGCAAAGGTTAGAGATTGATGAATGTCTCCCATTTAAGTATGACCACTTAAAACTGACCTAATCTCAAGTTCAGAGGACATTAGACTGTAATTCTCAGCTAAAGGTATAAGGATTTAAGCTTTAGTCCTCACAAGAGCGGACAAAATAGTAAAATAGAACAGTAATTGATTTGGGATCCAGGAGACCTGATCCTCACAATGATCTCACTGTGACTTTAGGAAAGTCATTTCTACTGTCTAGACCAGGGGTGGAGAACCTGTGGCCTCAAGGGCACTTGTGGTCCTATAGGTCCTCAAGTGCGGCCCTCTGACTGAATCCAAACTTCGTAGAACAAAAAAAAAAAGGGATTTGTTCTATGAAGTTTCGATTCAGTCAGAGGGCCGCACTTGGGAACCTGGAGGGTCACATGTAGTCTAGACCTCACTTTAACCATCTCTCAAAGGAGAGTGATGGATGATTTCTAAGGGCAATTCTTCTTCTGACATTCTTTACTCTGATGTTGTTTCTTGTTTGGGCCTATGTAATTTTCTATCTTCTAATAAACCTTCCAGCTTTGACTATCTTTAAGTAAAAAAAAAAAAAAAAGGAGGGAGAGTTGTGGTTCAATTTAAATCTTTTGAAGTCATGATTGGTTATGGTGTTTATCAGAGCCCTAAAGGCTTTGACAATTGTTTCCACTATAGTGACCATTATGTAAATTGTTCTCTTGTTTTCTCCACATTTTAGTCTATATAAGTACATACAAATCTTTCCAATTTTTTTTATAAATTCATCATATCTTATGGTGCAGTAACATTTCATAATGTTCATAGACCACAATTTATTCAGCAGTTTCCTAATTGATAGGTACCTACTTTGTTTCCACTTCTTAACTACAACAACCACCACCAAAAAAAAACTATGCTATGAATGTTTTTTGTACCTAAGTATTTCCCTTCTGTTTTTGATCCCTTTGGAGTATGTATCTAGTGATATCACTGAGTCAAAAGGGTATATATACAGTTTAGTGATTTCTGAGGTATAATTCCAAATTGCTTTCTAGAGTGATTATACCAGTTCACAGCTCCACCAACAGTGCATTGGTATTTTTGCCTCCCCTAGCTCTTCTAACAATTGCCTTTTTTTCATCTTTTGTCATCTTTGCTAATCTGTTGGCTGTTAGATGAAATCTCAGAATTGTTTTAATTTGCGTTTTTTATATGGTTTTTGAAAGTTTGCATTTCTTCATTTAAAAACTGTTCTGCATATATCCTTTGACCAATGGCTTTTGTTCTTTTAATTCCCTCTTCACCAATCCTGTTCCCCAAAAAGGGAATATTCAGAGAGATCTTATTAGTCATTCAGAATCTACAGATTCTGAGGACCTTAGAAATAATTGTGTGCAACCTATGCCTGAACAGGAATCTCTTTTACAAGATACTCTGGCAAATGTTATCCAGACTCCATTTGAAGACCTCTAGTGAGAGGGGAAATCCACTACCTTCTAGACACCATGTTCGAGGCCCAAGAGATACAAAGTCATGCATTTGGCCCCACCTGTCACCAGACAGGACTGATATTCTGAAATTTAATTGATTAGTCATCAATTGGTGGTACAGTGGATAGAGTGCTGTGGAGTCAGGAAGACTACTCTTTGCCAGTTCAGATCCATCCTCAGACACTTACTGACTTTGTGATCCTGAGGAAATCACCTAACCCTGTTTGCCTCAATTCCTCATCTGTAACATGAGCTGTAGAAGGAAGTAGCAAACCATTTCAGTATCTTTGCCAAGAAAACCCCGAATAGACTCACGAAGAGTGGCACATGACTGAAACTACTGAACAACATCAGCAGGTATCCAAGTCATTGTTAGATTTCTTCCTTCAAGCTTTTCATGGGTACCCTGGCTTCTCGCATCCGACTGTTTCCTTCTAGATGTAGAAAAAGTTGGGCTGTGAAGTCTGATTGGGGAAAGGAAGAAGGTGGAGAAATCATAGATAGTCGATGAGGGCATACTACCAAGGAAAGAATCCAAAGATTTTGAGTTAGAAGTATTGGGTTTGAATTTTGTCCTCAGCTTATCGCACGTAGGGTAAGGAAATGAGGGCTTGTAGGAGAAGACAATTGGATCTCTGAGATTAATAATTCACTTAACCTCTCTGCATCTCAGTTTAAAAGTAGCCCTATGCATTGTCTTGTTTGATCCTGTTAGCAATCCTGTGACTTAAGTTGTATACATCTTCTTTCCATTTTATAGATGAGGATACTGAAGCTCAGAAACAGTCACTTAACTTGTAAGTGGACAAAGCAAGATTCAAACCCAAGATTTTCTGACTTTTAATTACAGTGATTTTTCTACTACTTAATCTCTGTTTTTAAGCCTTATAGCTCACTATAGCTATTCCATCCTGTCCTCAGGTCCTTTGGTTCTCACTTCTACCAATTATGAGATGGAGAAAGACCAAGAAATATTAAGAGAAAAAGTTACCTAATGGAGAAGGGTGGGCATTATTTGGAAATCTTTCTCTAAATATCGAGACTTTCAGAATTATAAGTAAATTCAACATATACAAAGTTGTCTGCAGTTTTAAATATTAGGAGAAGCTTTCTGGCTTACTTTGGGAAAATTAGTTATTTGACTCTTAAATGTGTTATAAAATTACTATGAAATAAGTAAGACAGAAATAGGCTGCTGATCCTGAGTACATTCTGGCATTCCAGCACATTTATTCAATGATTATTACTGGTTAAAGAATAGTAATTTACCGTCCATTTTTTCCTTGACCTTTGTTCTTGGTTATTTAGCCTGCAGATGTTTTTTCCTGAACATGGAACAGAAGTACACATGTTATTAATATACTAATGTAATTATACTGGAGACCACCCAGAATACTTATCTTTGTAAAACTTCATTGTAGCTTCAATGCTGAGATAAATTTTCTCCCAAGTGAATTATATTTTTATAAAGGCCTAAAACTAGCCTAGGCTCTACATCTGGTACGTACCATCTCAGCAAGGATTAGCTTTCAGCTTTGGAGCTAAGCAAAGAGTTATTCAAATGGTGGAAATGCAGAAAGATCTGGTGCAACCTCAGAGATTCAAAATTAATAAGAATGTTTAATTCTTAATGCCCACCAATTTGTATTTTTAATCTATAAATGCTAATTTACCTGATAAACTTTAACATCTCTTCAAAAAAAAATGGATACTTGACTTATAGCCCTTAAATTTTGACAGCCTCTACTGACTAACATTTTAAAGAGCAAGAGAAACCTGATGATAGTCCACACATTACTTGTTTAAGAAGAATACCAGTAAACTGGGAAATAGTAGGATCGTTGGATTTAGGGCCAGAAGTGACATTAGAAATATCTCTAGGGATTCTTAACCCAGCGGTTCATGAATTTGTTTTTTTAAAAAAAAATTTTGGGGGCAGCTAGCTGACACAGTGGATAGAGCATCGGCCCTGAAGTTAGGAGGACCTGAGTTCAAATCCAGCCTCAGACTAAACACTTGATACTTACTCGCTGTGTGACCCTGGGCAAGTCACTTAACCCTAATTGCCTAAAAAAAAAATTTTGATAATTGTATTTTAGTATAGTTGGTTTACTTTGTAATCCTATATATCTTATGATTTAAAAAAAAATAAACATTCTGAAAAGGTGTCCATGGGCTTCATTCACTAGCCCAGTCAGAGGGGTCTGTGACACAGAAAGTTTGGTTAAGAACACCTGATCTAGTCCAGTTTACTCATTTGACAAATGAGGAAGTTGAAGTCCAGAAAAGTAGGTTAGGAACCCATTCAAATCTTGTAAACATACAAGATTTGAACCTAGGTGCTTTGACAAACCCCAATCTAGTTCTTTTCCTCATGTACCACACACTATTTCAGTATGAAGGAGTTTCTTATTTCATAGCTTGCTAATCATGTCTCATGAGGCAGTAAATGGTTAAAACACTTTTCCTGTCTTAGTACATAATTTCTGGTACAGTAGGATTGAAACATCACAGTCTTAAGTATGTGAAGTCCTTGAAAACCAGGTACATTGCAATAGGAATAGAAAATAGAAAATAGATCAAGGAGTTACGAACCTAAGTTCACATTCTAGTTCTGCCACTAACCAACCTCAGGAAAGTTTCTTCCTTTCTCTGGGCTTTTATTTTCTCTATAAAATGAGTGCATCCTGGATTATAAGGCTAATATATTTAGAATTGGAAAGTATTGTAAAGGTTATATATTTTCAGCTCCCTCATTTTATAGTCAAGGAGATTAATTTCTTAAGTCCATCTCAGTCCTCATTTGATTCCATAATACCCCAGGACTTTTAGAACAAGGTCCATTCACCAGACAAAGCAGCATTTATAGCGGAAATAACATCCTGGGAGAGGAGAACTTGGTTCTAGCTCAGCTCTGTCGTTGATAGCCCTTATCTTTTCTGAGCCTCAGTTTCTCCTTTATGAAATAAGAGTGTTGTATTAGGAAATCCCCTTGTACTAACAATCTATATGATTCAGATTAATCAAGGGCTAAAAAAGATGCCTAAATTTTAAGTACCCATAAATAACATATAATTGATAGATTATCTAAAGAAAAAAATATAAAATATAAGGTTGTTTCTTGAGGAGAGAAATAGAGTAATTGTAGGTTTGGGGTATCCATATCTGAATATCCTAGAACTCAAAACAAGTTAGGAGTTTCTTTGTGCAAGGAGAGGGAGGCTGGGGCTGCCTTTTGCATTCTTTTAGATTGGAAGACCAGAATCTGGACAGGGCATGCCGCCATGTTTTCTTTTCTCCAGTTTAAGAGTTTTGTATGTAGAGGAATCTGGAATGCTACAACCAACTTTAACTGCTGGTATCTATAGTTAATCCATTTGTTCAGCTTTCTTGAGGTAGAGAGGTTGTTGAAGATTACCAAGTATGCAAGTAGAGCATTTTAGTTCAACAAACATTAAGCACTGGTGCATATTGCTTGGCCTGTTTTTCTCTGCCTCTGCACACTCATGTTAACCCATCAACTCCAAAAGGTTCATTTCTCTTCTCTATGCACATAATTTCCAGATCTGTATATCTACCCTGTATTGTCTCCAGAGCTGCAGTCCCATATCTCCAAGTGTTTTTTGAATATTTCCAACTGGACGTTCCATAGACGTCTCTAAATCAGCATGTCAAAAAAAAAGAACTCATCATCTTTCTCCCCAAACCCCCACTTCTCTTTCTAACTTTCCTGTTTCTGTTGACCAACACCCAGGTTCGCAACCTCAGAATCATCCTTAGTTCTTCTCTTTCCATCTACAAACAAGCCTTAGTGATTCTACCTCCGTAGCATTTCTTCTACTTCTCTTTATTTTCTTTATTCACATAGTCCCTACCCTGGTTCTGGCCATTAGGTACTTCCTGTTCCTTAATTGAGGTTTCTGCCTCCAGGTTTCTCTTATCTCCTCCACAGAACTGCTAAAGTGATATTCCTAAAGCACAGATCTGAAAATTTCACCCCTTTCTCAAAAACCTTCACTGGCTCACCATATTGCCTGCAGAGTAAAATACTGATTCCTCTATTTCTCTTTTAAAGTTATTCACAATCTGGCTCCAGCCTACACTTCCTGATTTATTGCACATTTTTTCCCTTCCTGCACTTTAAGGTTCAGCCAAATTGGCCTTCTTTCTGTACCTTACATATGGCATTACTTCTCCTTTTTCCATGCCTTTTCACAAGCTGCTTCCCATATGTGGAATGTATTCCCTCCTTACCTTACCTTTTTCCCTAAGATGCTAAGTAAATGCGTTCATTCAGAAAAAAGCAGAGCTGCCTTGTACTCTACTGCAGGGGTCCACAAATGGTGGGTTGGTCTTGAAAGCCATTCCCCCCTACCCTCAAGCTTGTGTTACTGTTTCCATCCCTGGCAGAGTTGCCCTTTAATGTTTCTGTCAGAAAAGAATTAGAATATTAATGCATATTATATAGTTCTTTAAGGTTCGCAGAACACTATTCCTCTTCTGTCAGTGGTCACCACAGGCACAGACAGGGTTAAAGCTGGATACAAAAGGATACTGGAACTAGAAACACATCTGAATGTTTCCACCTCCCTTCAAGGCCTTTAAAAAATTATTTCCAGCTCCAACCCAGAATGCTTCTATAGCAACTAAGTGTTTATTTTTTTTCCCCAGCAGCTTCCTTGAACTTGATGTACTGAATGGTAATCATTACCACATAAGCACAATCTTCATGAATCCCCTTGGCTTTCTTGCCATTTGCCAAAGGGACCTTATCCTGAACTAAAGGTCTGAAGTACTTGCTGTGCACAACTGTTTCATTGATTGACAAGAAGTGTGAATTTAGCCCTAGGGAGCTCTACTCTATTTCCTTTCCTAACTGGACTGTTTAACAAAGATTGTGTATGTTTTTCAGTTGCATTCTAGAGAGGTGCTAGTTCTGTGCTCGGAGTCTGACTAGGATTGATGAGTGGGAGTTAGAGGCAGATTTCAGCACAATGTAAGGAACAATTTAGAGCTGGAAGGGAGATTTTCTAGTCTAGCAAAAATTCTCAAACTTTTTGGTCTTAGGATCCCTTTACACTCTTAAAAATGATCATAGACCTCAAAGAGTGTTTGTTTATGTGTATTTTACATATATATATATATGCCATATTTGAAATTAAAATGTGTTAGTATAAAAAATTTTGATTCTGAGGACACCTTGAAACACTGGGCCACACTTTGAGAACTGCTGATCTAGCCCAACCCCATCATTTTACAGATGAAGAAAATGAAACGTTGCCAGGTTAAGGTCACACAGCTAATAAGTAGTAGAACTAAGGTTTTGAAACTAGGCTTTCTGACTTCAGAACCCCATATTATTTTAACCCAATTAAAGCTCTTCTATAATAAAATGGGCTTCTTCGCTCAGTCAACAAACATTTTTTAAGCATCTTCTATGTGCCAGGCACTGTGGTACAAAGATAGAAGTTAGGTAGTCCCTGCCCCTCAAGGAGGTTAACATTCTGTCAGGGGAGGAATGAGACATGATATTTATTTTTTTGTGGGAAGACACTAGTAACTGAGGGGATCAGGAAGGGCTTCATGTAAAAGATAGGTAACTAAGCTCACCCTTGAAGAAAATTAGGGATTCTAAGAGTCAGAGATGAGGAGAGACAGCATACAAAGCATGGGGTCAGGCAATACACTGACACTTAGAGCAGGAGGGGTAGTGTGATGTGTATGAGGAGCAGTGAGAAGACTGGTGTGCCTAGACTTTATTGTGGGTAAAGTGCCTTGTGTATGATAAGGATCACTTATCTGTTCAGCTAAAGGCTAAATGACTACTTGTCCAAGTGATGGCTCTATCATTGATTGAGTAAAATCTAAACTACTTGGTCTGTCATTTAGAATCCTCAGCACCTTCACAACTGCTTGCCTTTTTAGACTTTTCTGTCATTACTTCCTTGCCTTTCTACTTACTTACTGTCCTCCAGTTAAACAAACTACTTGTGTTCTTGGTACATATCTAGATTGTTACTATTTCGGTGCCTTTGGTCACACTATTTCTTTATGCCTAGCCTGTTCTCTCCCTTCCTTTCTTCCTGCACTTTCATTTTAAAAAATCTTACCTACGTTATTTCAAGACTCAGCTCTCCAGTTCTACCTCCAGAAGCCTTCTCTAACATCTCGGTCAGAAAGTTTTTTTTCCTTTCTCTGAACTTGAAGAAGTACTTTGTACTTTTCTCATAGTCTCCTTGTTTTACACTATAATTATTGGCTGGTACAGTCTATTTGTGTAAGTATTGTGAAACAACCACTACCATCACCCTTCTGTCCCCTAGATTGTAAGTTCCATGAAGGCAGAGACCACGTTTTAATTATTTTTGCATTGTACCTCCCTCCCCCCAGGAAGCAGCTATTATTGTAGTGGAAAAGATTAATCCCAGCTGTTTCAGTTACTTGAAACCCGGGTTCCATAACATCATATAATTTTTTCCACTATACCATGCTGCCTTAATAAAGACAAAACAAACAAAAAATCCTAATGGGTTGTAGCTTGATTTGAGAGGTGTTTGTGAAGTCTTTGTTGATTGTACCAAGCCTGCAAGTTTTCTGTCCTGGTACATCCTCAATTTTTACTCATCTGTGAAGTGAGAGTGGTAATACTTGAACTACAACCTTCACAGCCATCTAGGCTGACCTGTTTATTTTACAGATGTGGAAATAGCCCTAGAAAGCTTAAGCGATTTGGTCCTACTTACACAGGTAATATGTGGCAAGACTGAGATTTATATCCTCCAGATCCCATGACACCAAATCCAGCATTTTTTCCACTACACCATGCTGCCTTTAAAAAAGAACAAAACAGTAGAATGATTTCTATGGAATCTCAAAAACAGTACACACTCCCCTCTCTTAACCTCTCTAGCACATACTGCTTGCCCTTATCCTAATATAATTAATTAATTAATCTGGCTTAATGAATGCTATACTTGTTTGTGACAACCTGGACTGTTAAATTGAATTGCTTCTGCTATTTAGTTTTTTGTTTTTGTTTTTGTTGGGGTTTTTTTATTTTTTTTGTTTTTTTGGTTTTGTTTTGTTTTTGTGCTGCTGTTATTTAGTTTATTTTGTTGCCATAATCCAGCTTTGAGTTGGGCAGGGAGGAGAGCGTGTTCCAAAGCCAAGTGACTGTAATTTTTTTTTTTCCCTAACCCATAGAGTAATGTGATCTTTGGTTAAGAAAAGGGTGGTAAAGTCTAACTTAAGAATTTACTAGGGGAAAAAAATCTCTTCAGATTATGAAAACTGAGAAATGGGGTGCACTTACTTGAAAGAGCTTATCTTTCATTTTAATTCAGCAAGTATTTAAGTGCTATACTCTTCCCTTTGCTGGTACAGATATACATTCTTTCCATATCTTCTCTATGATCATGCTGTTCTATGATCTGCAGCCATATGGCATTACCAGAAGAATATTGTTGCTAAAGAGATGAACATATGCTCTAGTAAGTAGCTTGTAATGATTGTGCAATTTTCCAAATGCAGTCCAGCCTATTCACCTCTTACTCAGTTCTAAACTCAGCTCATTTTCCATTTGCTATGTCCAAGGAAGGATTATACATACAGGTTTTAGGATAGAGCTGCTATCCTCATTGAATTCACAGTTTAGTCGGGGGTGGGCAGAAAGAGGAGAGGTATAAGCAACCAAAGAATTTTGGGGGTCTGAGGTCTGAATTGTTCCTTTAGCTTGATATTCTAAGCCATCTATTATCTGGTTTCATCAGTGGCTCTCTGTTGCCTTTATTATCAAATGAACTCCTCTGCTTGGCACTTAAAGCCCTTCGCAATCTGACTACAACCTATCTTTCTAGAGTCATTTCATCTGTGTTATAGGCAAACTGGATTACTTGCTGTTCTCCCACATGGCATTCTATCTCCTGCCTCCATGCCTTTGCACAGACTGTCCCACATGTCTGGAATTCACTTCTTCCTCTCCCCTCCTCTTAGAATCCTTAACTCTTTCAAGACTTAGCTCAAATGCCACCTCCTACAAGCCTTTCCTGCTGCCCCTGATTATGCTGCCTTTCCTTCAAACTTTTTTATTTGCTTATCTTTCTACTGTGTCATTGTTTTTTCTTCAGTAGAATGCAAGTTCCTTGAGGGCAGGACTGCTTTCATCTTTGTCTTTGTTTCCTCAGGATCTCACTGGGACTAGAAACTTAACAAATGTTTAGTGAATTGAATCTCATGTTTTTCCTCACAATATATTTCAGCCAAACTGAACTGTTCTGTCTTTCTGTGCTTTTGTGTCTTTGTATCTTTGCTCCATTTGCCTAGAACAAAGGTGGGGAACCTTTGGCCTCAAGGCCATATGTGGCCTTATAGGTCCTTAGGTGTGGCCTTTTGACTGAGTTAAGTTTTAGAACAGATCCTTTTATTAAGAGGATTTGTTCTGTGAAGTTTGCATTCAAGTCAAAGGGCTCCTTTAGGACTTAGAGGGCCACATGTGGCCTCAAGGCTACAGGTTCCCCACCCTGGTCTAGAATGGCCTTCTTACTTGATTTGCCTGTTTAAAATCTACCTGCCCTTTAAAGCTCTGTTCAGATGCCAGCACAATGCAATTCGAGTCCAAGCCCATCTCTAATTCACTTATCATGTATTATATTTCTTTACCAAATTGTGAGCTTCATGAGGGTGGGAACCATGTCTTTTAATCTTTGTACCTTCTCTTATGAATATAAATGAAAAAGCATTTACATATTGTGTACTAGGGATACAAAAAGAAAAGGCAAGACCATTTCTGCTCTAAAGGAGCTCACATATGAATAGGGGAGACCACACAAAGGAGTTCCGTGGCAGGGCAAATGGAAAAGCACAGAATTCGTAGGGTGCAGCCATTGGTGCTGGGGTGTGTGGAGCGGGGTGTGTGAAATGGCAAAACCCAGTGTTTGATTTTTTTTAGGTTATGTAAGTAGGTCTGTTGACAGTGCCAGGGAACTGTAGAGTATAGAGATAGGGCAGATCATAAGGCCTATAAGACCTTAGGGAGCAGTGGTAAGTCCTGGTGGTTTTCTATGTCAGTTCTTACAGTTACCATGTGTAATAAATGTTTATTTGAATTGACTTTAAATATCCATTTGGGGAGTAGGATACTTAGAGAAAGTAGTATGTAGTATTAGTATTAGTCCTTAGAGCAGAGGATCATCTTGCCTGAGACAAAAGCATTCATTCAGTTTCTAATGATTCTTTCAAATAAGTCAACTAGCATTTGTTAAGTGCCTACAACTTGCCAAGCACTGGGGATACAAAGAAAGGGAAAAAAAATAGCCCCTATACTCAAACAGCTCAGTCTAAGGGGAGAGGCAACATGCAGACAATCATGTACAAACAAGATACAACTAGAATGAAATGAGCGAAGGCACTAAGATTGAGCCCTGAGAAAGGCTTCTTGTAGAAGATAGGTAGATTTCCCAATACAAAGAAAACGAATGTAATTGAGTAGCCAGATTTTATGTGAACGTAGGCCTAGTGATTTGCAAACATTTCCTTTCTAGCAATAGTCTTGTGTTACATGTAGAGAGAAGAAATTTTATAAAAGGAAAACATTTTGTACTGCTGGACCATGCTAGTACACTGGTCTTGGTTACCTGGATAAACACTTATCTCTGTAAACCAGGTTGTAAAATTCATAAAGGCAAAGAGTCAAGAATGAGCATGGCACATGGTGAACCAACTGACTGAAGCAAAACATTCTATGTTAGATAATGGTGGGAGATAAGGTTGGAAGGATAAGTATGCACTATTCTGTGGAAGGTACTGAAAAGCAGACCAAGGAATCTGTAATTGATCCAGTGAGACAATGTGGTACAGTGGAAAGAATTCTGTATTGAGAACCAGGAGACCTGGGTTCAGGTCTCAGTTCTGCCACAAACTAATTGTGTTACCTTGGCCAAGTCATTTAACCATTCTGGGCCTTGTAAAATGAAAGGATTGAACTAAATGATCTCTAAAGGACTAAAATGTTCTCTTTCTGCTCAATGAATAAGTGAAATAGACTACTACTTTTAATAATTCACAATTCTATAATATTTTAAAATTTACTGAGTGCGTTCTTCACAAGATCCTTGAGGAGTATTATTATCCTGGTTGTGTGGGGCAGGGATGACCCTTACCCGGATTAATTCAGAGGCTTCTCCAGGTAGAAAGTAGAAAGGATTTTATTTTGATCTTGAAAAGGGGCAACTTGCACCAAAAGGCAGTTCCATGCAAGATCGCAGGTGGTACCAACCAAGCAAGCATTTTTATAGGTTCTAACCGCAACCCCTCCCTAGCACCCTACCTCTTATCCCATTGGCTGGGCTTCAGAGGGCACAATCTAAACACGACAAAACTACCCCAGCAACAGCAGTGGAAATTACAGAATCGTTACATAGTTTTCACCTGCCTTTCACTCCTTCAAGTATCCTGTAGTACATCCTGTTTTGTTCATGTCAGATCCTGGAACAATTTGTAGTTATACTTATCTTTTGTAATATATTTATCCGGGCTATTTACAAGCTTCCTGATCTGGATACACATATATTATTATTAGAGGTCTTTACCTTATTTTACTCATTAAAGTTTAGATTTTATGAGGGAGCTTCACCAGTCTCACTGGTTGTATAGAAAAGAAAACTGAGGCCCAGTGAAGTGATTTGCCCAAGATTACATACCTGATAAGAGGCAGAGACAGAACTGCAACCCTGATCTCCTGATTTTAAAGGCCAACATTTTCTGCCACATTAAGGCAATAACTCAGTGGAGTGGATTCATACACATTCTGTACTGGAGTGTTCCACCAGTGCACCTTTAATGGGAGGTCTGGAACATAAACTACAGAGCCCCTACTTAACCTTTTCTGTTAAGTCCTAAATTCTAACAGTGCTCTTTAATTTAGGACTCCAAGTAAGTACCTTAGAGTTGTCCTGTAGAGATGTCCAGTTCATCCTCTGGCTTACAAGTTTAATAAAACTGCAAGGGATCTTAGAGGTAATACAGCACAACTTCCTTCTTTTATAGATGAAATTTTTAAGCCCTTGGGAGTTTAAATGACTTATCTAAGGTAATACAGTTATTCAGTTACCATGATAGTGAATAGAAGTCAGGTTACCTGAGTCTCAAGCTAGGATTCTTTCACTTAAACAAATCTGTCTCCAGATAGGTAAACATGGAGAGTACCAGGTCTGGCACCTTTAAATGTAGTATGTTTTTTGATAAACTCAAGTGTTTATCTTACTCTGTTTGTTTTAAGAGTACACCTTTGTTGTTGGATAGGGAGGTGTGAGGAGATCCAGTGTACTGAAGAAGGGACCAAGGCCCAGAGGGACTGCAGTATGTCTAGCAATGGGTTTTGAAGCTCTTTATATATATATTAGTTGTTTCACTTGATCTTCACTGTTATAATGTCAGTAGTACCAGTATATCCATTTTATGGATGAGAAAACTGAGGTTTTGATTCGCCTGAGGTCATAATAGGTTAAGTGGCAAAGCTGGTACTTGAATTCCAGTTTTTCTAACTTAAAATCCAGAGTTTTTCCACCCCAGTGCTTGTTCCCTTGTTTGTCATGATATAGTACTCCCATCACTGTCAGCCACGAGAGAGATGAAAGTGCGTTAGTGTTTTTGTGGATTATTGTCTTTCCTTTGTTTAGTTGCACTGCTATCTTAACTACTAGCACAGTCCTTTGGACATCATAGTTGTAATAAAATTGAAGGCCAGGCATGTAGGTGAGAGGTGTCTCAGAAGGGCTAATTTTATTATCTTTGACCATATAGCCTTGATTGCTACCTGTAGTTTTAGGGTTATCCCAACAAAAGAATTCTCTTTCCTTAGGTCAAATTTCACACATAAGAAAGTGCAAACAAGTGTTTCTCATGTGTGTAAAGCAAATGGTTCAATGAAGTGGGTCAGAAATGCAAAGTTCTCTTTGCTTCTTGGGAGAACAAGAATCATATTTGGCACATAAAGAAACCAAGGCTGAGAAAGGGGACTTGGCTTGCCCAAGGACACATTGATAGTAAGGAACCTAAGTTTGAACTCAAGTCCTTAGACTCCAAATTTATTGTTCTTTCTACTGTGTTATGTGGTAAGAGGTCCTATATTATTTAACACTCTATGGTCTATAGAGTACCATCCTCACATCCTTTTTAGTGAAAGAGAGTGATTATTGTTTCTCTTTTATAGATGAAGAATCTGAGGTGTAGTGACTACCTATTCTTGGCCAAACAGCCAAGTGACAAGACAGCTGGCTCTCAAAACCAGGTTTTATGACTCCAAGCCCAGTAACCTTTCCATTACATTCCTTAAGCAAGTGCTAATGGAAATATCATTATACTGGAAATCTTAGTATAATAAAAAAAAAGATTGTCTAAACCCTAGCTGATGTCCCAAATAACTAGTTTAAGCATATTCTCTGTGACACAATTTGGGTACTACAAAAGTATTTCTAGTGTCCTAGCATTTGCTATAATGACATTTAACTAACAGCCTGAACCTTGTCTTCCTCTGCCCCCTAACTTGAGCTATTCTGGTTCAATCTTCTTTTAGCCTAAGTCATCTGTGTCCCAAATCACAGCTATTGTATCTCAGTTCACCTCTATCCTAAATCCCACCTCTGCCCCACTCCCAACCCAGGGAGAACCATTCTGACTTTGTCTTCCTTCTGTAAACTACTCTGCCTTTAAAGGCAAATATTCTTGTCTTTATCCTACTTCCCCTTAAACCCTTATGTTCCTGTCAGAACAATTAGGAAAAAATAGCAGTTTATAAGTATCAAGAGAGTGCCTAAGTGGATTGGGAGGAGGAGTACTTTCAGCAAATGTAGTAATTTTTGAAGTAAGTTCATCTCCATTGCTTTCTCCTAGATCAAGGATGGGGAACCTGCGGCCTCAAGGCCACATGTGGCCCTCTAGGACCTCAAGTGAAACACTTTGATTGAATCCAAACTTACCAGAACAGATCCTCTTAACAGAAGGATTTGTTCTGCAAAACTTGGACTCAATCAAAAGGCTGCACCGAAGGACCTAGAAGACTACATGTGACGTTGAGGCCAGAGGTTCCCCACCCCTGTACTTAGATCCACTGAAATGCTTAAAAGAGGAGCAGTAGGCTTATATTTATTTTAGGGAGAAGGTTGATGAAACAAATGGGGCTCACAGAAGCCCTCTGAAGGATTTGTAGAAGGAAAATATTTGAGAGCCATGGTTTTCTTAAAGGTTTTACTCTCGCAGTCTGATAAGATGAAAAATAGCATGAGTATGCAGTTGTGGGTTAAAAGAGAAAAAAAGTGGATGTTTCAAGAAACCTAAAAACACCCTCAGCCAATCTAGATTTCTAGCTCAAATTTTGTTTATTAGTGGAAACCGATGGTCAGATTTCCAAGACTGTGGTGTGTGTGTGTGTGTGTGTGTGTGTGTGTGTGTGTGTGTGTGTGTGTGTATGCACAGATCTAATTCAGTGAATATTGAGTGACATGTGATGGGATTGTACTAGATAATGTGTGTTAGGCACATTCTTGGTATTGTTTGATTCAGAAGGGCAATAAAGTGGTAAATAGGACCTCTAATCCTTGTCCAAATTTTGGAGCTCATAGTCTAGTAGGGAAGATGGGAAATGGGTATGAGGAACTATAATATAAGGTATGAGGTCATGGGATTTAAAGCCAGAAGGGACTTTAGAGATAATCTTGTCCATTCTCCTTTATTTTCAGTTTAGGAAACTGATACGTAGTTCAAAGGAAGATGAGATTCTTTCTAAACAGGGATATTTAGGAAGCTTCTCAATGAAGTGACTTGCTTCTACGTTGAACTTTGAAGAATTGGCTAGGAATTGGTTTGAAGAACTGGGGAAAAAAGTCAGAGGAAAAGAACAAAAGCGTATATAGGTGGAAAACCATAGGACATAGTCATGATGCAACTTTGTTTGAATATATCCCACCTTGCCCTTCTTCTTCAAGCATAAATATTGAGGCTCCTCCTCAGCTTGGCTTTTAAAGCCCTTCACAATCTGGCTCCAATCTACCTTCTCAGACTTACTGCATATTTTTCCCCATAAAGCATTCTGTGTTCTACCTGTACTAACCTACTTGCTATCCCCAAACTCAGCACTTCGTCTCTGCTGTTCTTGTGAGTTGGCACAGGCTGTCCTTTGTGTCTAGAGTTTGCTTTAGCTCTTAGAATCCCTAGCTTTCTTTAAAGGTTAATACATGTGCCTTTCCCTATGGGGAGTTCTTCTTGCTCCCCTTCGGTGTTAATGCTTGCTTCCTCTTAAAATTATTATCAGTTTACATGTTGTAGTTCTCTCATAGAATGTATGTCTTTAAGGACAAAGACTTTTTTCATTTTGTCTTACATCTCTAGCATGTAGTACAGTACTTCATACAAAGCAAGTGCTTAATAAATGTCAGATTGTTGGATAAAGGTAGGGATGATATCTTTTTTGTACTAGATAAAACATCTAGCACAAATGTGGATACTTAAATGCCAAGTGGTAATTATGATTAAAAATTAAAATAGTCACCCAGGTCTTACTATAGTGAAGAAATCTCAACCAAAATAGTATAACTAAATAGCTGTTGTTGAATTCTTGACAACAGCAGCCTCATAAAAAATAACTCATTAATATAATATTGCTTTTGGACTTATGAAATATAAACTCCTCTGTTTAGCTTTTAAAGCCTTTCATAAACTGTTCCCAATCCTATCTTTGCAACCTTGTCATAAGTTATTCCCCTTCCCACACTCTATGGTCTAGCCAAACTGTCTTTCTCTTTGTTCCTTACACATGGCACTCCATCTCCTATCTTTATGTCTTTGCACTGGCTATCCCCTATACCAGGAATGCACTCCCTTTTCACCTCTGCCTTAGAGAATGCTCAGATCAAGTACCAACTTCTACATGAAACCTTTCTTGATTTCCCCCAAATGCTTAGTGCCCTTTCCATCTACCTTGTATTTATTCTGTGTGTATATTCTCCCTCCCAGTAGAGTATAAGCTCCTTGAGGGCAGGGATTGTTTTATTTATTTTGTCTTTATATCCCTAGCACTTAACACAGTGCCTGGCACATAGTAGGCCTTTAATAAATGCTATTGATTGATTTGCACAGCATTTTCTTCCTGACATCCTGTAATGTAGTTTACTCTTCCTTCTGCTATACTAGGCTACAGGATAGGGATGACACTGACCTTTGAATCAATCAAAAAGCGTGTTTATTGTCTGAATCTCTTGTAGGAAGATTCTCTGTCCTCAACCTCCTGAGTGGAAATTGGCGAAGTTAACATAGTATTGCTTGATATTTTTCTTTCTTTCCTTCCTTGTTGCTGCAGACTGACTTTAACAATTGGACCTCATGAATCAAAGGCCCTGAGTCTGAAGGCTGCCACAGCTCGCACCTTTTCACCATGGACCAAGATTATGAAAGGCGTCTCCTTCGACAGATCAACATCCAGAATGAAAACACAATGCCTTGTGTAAGTTGTCCATCTCTTTCCGTGCCTTCTCTAGCTTAGTTGGCCCACCACAAGCCCATCACATTCTTTTGCCAATTTTGTACCCCAAGCTGATTTTACCAAATGTCTGTACACCGACCTGGTCCTGGCCTAAAGAAACTAAAAACCTAAACTAAAGAAACATGAAAACCACAAAGTAAATTCAGGAGAGCTAATTGATGTGGATAACATAAAAGGAAAATAAGCAATGAAAATATTTCCTACAAGCAAACAAATGGATGAGAAAGGGATCTGGGAATGTTGATTTCCACAGTAGAGCCATGTGAAACTTCCGTGAGTTACTGAAGAAGGTCTCAGCATAACTGCCAAAAGCAAAGAAATGGCAGAAAACCAGTCATCCACTTACTGTTGTGAACATATGGCTTGAAACACTATCAGTCATGTTCAGTACTGTGGGAGTGGGAGTGAGGTATATGCAAGCTATATAAGATGTCACCTTTCCAAGATTGCCCAAAATTCAGGGTTAGAAGAGACCCACAGATCAAATGGCTGAGCAGATTTTCTATGCTTGCCTCTGCCTGCATAAATCCAGTCAATAGCATCCCTGAGAAATAGTCACTTGCTCTTACCTTAAAGACCTTTAGTGAGGAAAACCTACTACCCACTGAGGCAGCCCATTCCATTTTTTGGATAGCTAATCAGTAGGAAGTTTTTCCTCACATTAAGCTATTAATAGCTGTATCTTTAACTTCTAACCTATCTGAAGTTCTGTGTACAATTCTGGGATCCTCATTTTAGAAAGGACGTTAATGAGCTGGAGCATGTCTAGATGAGGATGCCTAGAATGATGAAAGAACTAGAGAATAGGCCATCTAAGCATTAATTGAATAAACTAGGGATGCTTAGCGTAAAGAAGAAAAGACTTGGGGAATTGGGTGGGAGAGGGGAGGGGATTATTTGAAGAGTTGTGATGTAGAAAACTAGACTTGTTCTCTTTAACCTAAGAGGCTACAGTCTAATTGCTGAAAGGCAAATTTTGGCTTGGTAAAATGATAGCTATACTGAAGAGTGTGCTACCTAAATAGATTCTGTATCACTGGAATTCTGTAAGCAAAGACTAAATGACCATCAGACTGTTTTTAGAGAGGATTCATTTTCTTTTCTTTTCTTTTTCTTTTTTGGTGAGGCAGTTGGGGTTAAGTGAATTGCCCAGGATCACACAGCTAGTAAGTTTCAAGTGTCTGAGGTCAAATTTGAACTCAGGTCCTCCTGACTCCAAGGCTGGAGCTCTATCTACTGCGCCACCTAGCTGCCCCTAGAGAGGATTCATTTTCAAGTATGGTTGGACTAAATGTTTTCTGAGATCTCTTTTAACTCTTAAGATTTTGTGATTCTGAGGCTATTGCGCGACCTTTTGGCAAGTAATTTCTTCTCTCTTGTCTTCAGATTCAACATTTGGAAAATGAAGGAGTTGTTAGATTAAATAATCTCTCCAGGTCTCTTGCAATTCTAATATTCTATAATCCTCTCTCTAGCTAGAGGTGAGACAGTGACATCTTGTGTGATACGGTATTGGGAATGGAGAGTAAAGGAGTGATACAAGAGATGTCTTAGAAAATCATCCCTTAAGCACTACTCTATTCCAAAAATCTGGGAAAGTAGAAAATCATGTCTTATCTAAATTTTGTACTTAGCTAGCATGGAGCTTTATAAACAGTGGATGCTTTATAAATGTTTTAAAATTGAAGTGAGGATGACATTTTGTAACTTTTTTTTGTTCAAAGAAACTTTCAGGTGGCCAACTACTTTTTGGAGAGCCCTTTTAAATTTTGATTCCTAAACTTACTCCTTTAACTTTGTTTCTTTAGTGGTCTTATATTTTCAGACCCCATAAATCCTTACCCGTTTTCCCTAAATCTTTTTTCCTGCCTCCATTCTGGCTTTTGGTTGCCCCCATTTTCTTTTTCTTTTTTTTTGGTTAGGCAGTTGGGGTTAAGTAGCTTGCCCAGGGTCACACAGCTAGTAAGTGTCAAGCGGTTTGGTCTGAGGCCGGATTTGAATTGAGGTCTTCCTGACTTCAGGGCCGGTGCTTTGTCCACTGTGCCACCTAGCTGCCCCTCCCCATTTTCATTTTCACAGCAGCATGTTATGACTTAAAAGAATTTTAGAGGCTGCTTATCTCTGCTTTGACTCAAATTAACTAGATCTGTTCCAGGCTCACAACCAACATTAATTTTTCATAGTCGTGGTATATCTTGTAGCATCCTGGAAGATGATTGAAAATGATTGTGTTCCAAGAGCTTTTCAGATCATCGTTGTTTTCTTTGTATTGTGGTAGATCATAGAACCATAGATTCTCCATTAGAGTAGGTATCTGAGAGTTCCTCTAGTCCAGCTCCACCATGAAACAGATCCCTTCTGTAGTGTCCCTGTCATGTGATTCAGCTTCTTCTGGGAAATTTACTTTTTTCCAAGATACTTCTTTTTCTATATGTGCCACTTTCTAACTGCTAAACTCCCCTGATTCTACTTACGCTAAACATGAAGAAACTGAGTCTGATGTCCTAGTCACATGGAGAATAAGTGACAGAGCCAGTACATGAAGCCAGCTTTCTTGACTTTTAAGCCAAATGCACTTTCCATTAAACTAAGCTCCCTAAAGGCACCAATGTAATATGCTGATTTTTCTGAGGGTTTTGTCAGGGTTTTCAAAAATTGGACCCCTATGTGTAAAGTTTGAGAAACTGAAGAAAAGATAGCCTTTACTTAACATTTGCTGGGGCACATAAGGAATAGAGAAAAGAAATAACACCAGAAATTGTTTTCTTATGAATGAAAAGATGCTTAAGCACAGGGGCTTTGGAAGTATTTGACTCTTGGGGGGGTGTGTGTGTGTGTGTGTGTGTGTGTGTGTGTGTGTGTGTGTGTGTGTATCACTTCTTTTAATCTGGTTAGTGAGCTTTGTAGGGCATTTGTCTTTATACCTGATAGGACCTCACCCTGAGCTTTGACCATTTTGTTAACTATAGAAACATTGGTTCTCAACATAGAAAAAGGGAATTAAAATTTCTTATGATTTCAAAAACTTCACTCACAGTTGTAGTTCTCAAGCCTAAGGTTTTGTGTACAATACGTCTAGTTCTTCAGCCAGACATTCACAGACTGTGTCCAAACTTCCGTGTGGTGACTTTGGCTGTGCACTAGGGCAAGAAGATATCCCAGATCAAGCATAGACCTGACACTGTGCAGGGATCAGAAACAGGTGCCACTTAGCACTTCTGTTACTCATACCCCTGATCTGGGGCACAGATCAGCATGGAGATTTGTGCCTTGAGGTGACAGATCAAGAAAGGAACATTTATGGACCTGAAGCTTAGTGCTAAGCAAGGAGCAGAAACAGAAGCAAGCAGCAACTGTGTGGCTCTGTTTCTGGAACTGGATCTTAAATTCAGCACCCAGCCCAGTCTGAAGCCTACGACTTGATGACCAAGACAGGGACCTCAGATCAAGAGGGACTTCAGAGCAAGGACTCCTACAATTCTTTTGTTCCAAACTTAGAACTTTTTTAGAACCGGACTTCCAGCTTGCCGATGGTGCCTAAGGCTAGCAACAGTCTACTAGAACTCAAACTGAAATTTACACAGTTTTTTTGCCCACACCCAAAATGGGATTAGGAGCTTGCAAAGCTCAAACTAGAAGAGCAGTGATAACATTTTGCCCTAGATCAGATATCTTTGGGATCATTAAAAACTTTCAGGCTCCCAGCCCGAGTTACCCCTGAAATCTTTGGAGAACACAGCATTCAATCTGTAGAGAAGGCAGCAGAACCCAAGAGAATATAAACCAGAACCAGACAAGGCTCAGACATTCTTTCCAGAAGTGCAGAGTCTGGCCCTAATACAAATTTTCAATTTAAGAAGTAAGGCTAGAAGAATGAATAAACAATTAAAAAAAGATTCCCCACCATAAAGAGCAGAATTTCTAGAAGAAATTAGAGGGGTTTTTTTTAGGTCTTTTAAAATGATTTTATAAAAGAAGTAAAAGCATTAAAGGAAAGATTTGGAAAATGAGAGCCCAAGCCAAAATGGCGGAATAAGAAGAGAGAAAGGAGAGAAACAAGCATTTATTAAGCACCTACCATATACCAGTCACTGTACTAAGCATTTTACAAATATCTGATCCCCAAAACAACCTTATGAGGTAGATGTTATTATTGCCCCAATTTTGCAGTTGAGGAAGCTGATGCATAAGTGACTTACCTGGGGTCACACAGCTGGTGTCTCAGGACAGATTTGAACTCGGGTCTTCCAGATTCCAAGCCTAGCACTCTATTCACTGCATCAAATGAAACAGATAACTGATTTCATCTAATATCTTGCAAATAAGCAAAGATGACAAAAGATGTGAATAGTCACATTGGTGTATTGTTAGTATAGCTGTGAAGGCCACCACGCCTTCTCTAATAAGAACACCAGGCCAATTAGTAATTGGTAATTCGAAGGACAAACCGCAATGGTCATCTTTCCAGTCCAAGGTAACAATTTCAACCTATAAGCAATTGAGCACGGTAGAAACTATGAAGCAACTAGACCAGGATCGCAGGCTCAGTGCCCAAGACTGCTAGCTAAAAGAGTAGTGCAGAGTTGTCAAGAACTGATCACAGTCTCAGTTCCAGGCTCAGGTCAGTAACATGGGGTCTTTCAAAGGTCTAGGAGTATGGACTTGGCACTCAGAACTTCGAACGAGGCCAGCAATGTGGGAACACCCTGAGCTGATCACAGTCTTAGTGCTAGTCCCAGGCCAGCAATCCTCCCTGGGGGTGTGGAGCAAGGAATCAGTATCCAGATCCCTCAGTATGGGACAGTATGGGTCTGAGATTACAGGCTTAGCCCCTAGAGCTCTCAGCTAGGCCAGCAACACTTAGGCTCCCCAGAGAGATGGCTGGAAGAATGGGTAAACAAAAAGAACGTTATATCAGAGATGCCTAAGGCACAAATCAACAAGAGAACAGCTTCAAAATACTTGCAAATAAAGCCTCAAAGAGCAACATAGCTTGCCCACAAGATAAATTGGAATTCTTTGAAGAAATGATGCAAGAATATTTCAAAATTTAAAATACTATAAATGAATGCTAGAGGAAAGAATAGGAAAAGACACAAGAGCAAAGGAGGAGAGATTTAAAAAGAGAAAATAGGGACAGCTAGGTGGTGCAGTGGATAGAGCTTCAGCCTTGGAGTCAGGAGGACCCGAGTTCAAATCTGCCCTAAGACACTTGACACTTACTAGCTGCGTGACCCTGGGCAAGTCACTTAACGCCAACTGCCTCATCAAAAAGTAAAAAGAAAAAATTTATTGCTTAGCACAAGAGGTATAAAACCAGAATCCCTGAAAATGAGAGTGAACCAAACAAAAGATAATTAGTCCATGAGACAAGAAATATTAAAACAAAGTCAAAAGATTGAAAAAAATAGAAAAAAAAGTCAGGGAATTCATATAAAACAAAATTGACTTGGAAGACAGATTATGGAGAGAGAGTTTAAGACTCATCGTACTATCAGAAAGCCATGAACAAAAAAAAAAAACCAAAGCCTAGCTATCGTATTTTAAGAAATCATGAAAGAAAACTGCCCAGATCTCTTAGTGTCGGGCACTTCCTAAAAGAAATCCCAAAATGAAAACTCCCAGGGGTATCATTGCCAAAAATCCAGAGCTTACAGGTCAAATAAAATTATTAACAAGCAGCCAAGAAGAAAAGAATTCAAGTACTGAGAATCCACAGTCAGATTCACACAAGATTTAGCAACCATCGCTATAGAAAAATGGAAAGTGTAGGATAAGATATTCTAGAACTCAAAAGACATAGGCATGGAAAGTATAGGATAAGATATTCTACAACTCAGAAGACATAGGCTTAACAGCCAAGAATAACTTATCCAGCAAAACAAAGTATATTCTTGGGGTGGGGGTAGAGGTTCTAGGAATAAAGACTTAATGAAATAGAGAACTTCAAGTATTCCTAATGCTGAAAAGAAACTTTGAAATACAGACACCAGAAGTAAAGAGAAACACTGAAGTTGTATAGGAAGCATTGTTTTTATTGTTTTGGTGTTCTTAAAAAGTCATTTTCTCTTAGGATTCTTTTGTCCCAGCACTGACCTGCTACGAGTCTGTGCTATAAAAGAGCATTTCTTTGTGGATTTAAGTGAAGTGTTAATTTTTGCTCCACACAGCATCTTCCACACAAGCTTTCTTATCTATTAAAAGTAACCAGAAAAAAACTGCTTTTCTCTCAACAGCCCTTTAAGTAGTGCTCCAAACTTCCTTTTGGATTTCAAAAGTTGCTTCCTTTGCAAAAACAGACAATGTAGTTATATGGCATTGTTTAAGTTAAATTAAATAGTCAACCACAGCAACTACATACTCTTAGACCACCTGGTTAAAAGCTAGTCATGTAGTCATGGTCAGAGATAATTTATGCAAGAATAATGTCTACATTTGGTGAAATTTGGGCACGATGACTAGAAAGACACCAGTACCTCTCAGTTGTCACTAGAAGTAATAATGAAAGAGGTGAGTTTTTTTGGTTTGGTTTTTGGTTTGGTTTGGTTTGGTTTTAATTCAGTTAACTCCATGGATCAAGTATCCAAAATTTTGATTCTTACCTCTCAGAAGGAGTTTACAGATTGTTCATTTAGTCCTCAACAAAATTTTTTTTAATAACTGTGCAAAGTACTTGTGAGATTGGGTCTTACCCTATATATACTCAAGTAGAGGAGAGAATAAATATAAACAGATAACTGTATAGCACAAGGCACTATATCATAGGTACCAAGTGTATGTTATAGATAATAAGTCTATAGCAGAACAAAGTAGAGAGAAAACACTTCCATTTGAGATGATCAGAGGAGACTTCATACATGAGGTAGCAGCTGAACATGGCTGTGAAAGTTGGGGAAGTGTAGGTGCTTAATGAATTTTTGTTGAATTAATTTGAATCAGAGGACTAGGGTTCAAATCCTGGCTCTATTATTCATTGCCTCTGTGACCTCGAGCAACTTGGCTTCTCTATGCTTCAGTTTCTTCACCTACAAAGTGGGAGAGTTGGAATAGATAACTTTTTTTTTTTTAATTTTGCTAGGCAGTGGGATTAAGTGACTTGTCTAGGGTCACACAGCTAGTAAGCATCAAATCTCTGAGGTTGCATTTGAACTCAGGTCCTCCTGACTCCAGGGCCAATGCTCTATCCACTGTGCCACCTAGCTGCCCCTGGAATAGAAAACTTCTGAGGCCTTTTATAGCCCTCTGATCCTATAAAAATTCATTAGACACGGGGAGGACAGCATTCCAGGCAATAGGGAATAGTATGAGCAAAGGAACAAAAGCAGGGAGATCTCTGAAGATGGTGCTTTAGGAAGCAGCCCAGAGTTACTCATTTAGATGTTTCCTACTTCCTAGTCATGTGACTCTGACCTCACAACCTGCTTATCCTCTCTGAGCTTCAGTTGTTTCATCTGTTAATGGGGATGATAATGCTTACACAGCCTACTTCCCAGGGTGATTGTGAGGAAAACTCTTTGTAAATTAGAAATAGTACACTTTTTAATAGTAATTAGTCTACCCACTGACTCAGATTTTATAATTCCAGGTTGCTGAGATGAGAAGAACTTTGACACCTTCCAATTCTCCCATGTCTTCTCCCAGCAAACATGGAGACCGCTTTATACCTTCGAGAGCTGGAGCCAACTGGAGCATTAATTTCCATAGAATAAATGTGAGTGGTACAAGAGCTTTGGGAAAATCATAAGTGGAAGACTACAGTATTATTGATTACTGCATGCCTGGGGTCAGTAGTAAGCAACAGCTGAACTGGGATAAAAGAAGATTGATTTTTATTTGCATTTACTTCTCTATAATTATTTGCTATGTTGTAATATAAACTGTATAGCCTAGAATAGGACAGGGGCTAGACTGGCAGAAAAAAAAATTCAGTGACTGAACTGGTGAGTGTTTTATATTGTTGTATCACTTGTTGCTGTTTTCAGCAGTGGATGCCTTTGGATAATCACACCAGCCACTAGGGTTTTTATCCTTCACTCTTAGTAAATTAGCTGAAATGATAGCCAAAAACTCCAATGCATAAATAGCTTAAATGGAGAAAGGAAGATAAATACTTACCATTATCTTTTCTTCTCTTCCTCAGGAAAATGAGAAATCACCTAGTCAGAATCGGAAAGCAAAAGATGCCACTTCAGATAATGGCAAAGGTTGGAAACTTAATCCTCACCTTGATTCTTTGGTTCCTGTTATCTACCTATTAAGCACCCGTAGCAGATATGCCATCAGTGAAAATATCTTGAAGCTTTGAGCTTTGCTATTCACCTTGGGAGGGAAGTTTTCTTTCCTCTTTACTTTTTTGCCATAGCACTTACATTATCCTATGTCTATACAGATGGCCTAGCCTACTCTGCCTTGTTAAAGAATGAGCTACTAGGAGCTGGGATTGAGAAAGTCCAGGATCCTCAGACAGAGGACCGAAGACTGCAGCCCTCCACACCAGAGAAAAAGAGCCTCTTCACAGTAAGTTCAGGCAGCTGCAGTGACTAAATCTGCTGTCTTGCCCCATGACTTTTCCATGGGTTTTAGAAGGAGGGAAAAATCTAGACTAAGACATTGTAGAATGCCTGAATGAATGACCATTCGTTAAGCACCCACTACATGTCAGGCATTATGCTAGGTGCTGGGGATATAAATATGTGCAGTTGTACGATAGGTTTTGTCCTGTAAGAGATTGTATTTTAATAGAGGAAGATAAAAACCATGTGGGTAAGTAGTGATCAGGTTTGATCTCACCAGTCTCAGAGATTTTGAATCTAACCAAGGTATAATAGAATGACATACCCTTTCCTGTAGAAATAATAATAATTTATTTGATTATTGTTCCCAGAACAACAACTGGAGGAGGAGGGGGATGGTACTGACAGGAGAGGAGGAGAAGAATATGGAGATTTCCATGGCATCATGGCAGATGTTAAGATGTCTCTGCTAGATAGGCTCTGGCATCCTGGTGGATGGCTAAATAGGATGTGAAGCATAGACTGAGAGAGCTTAAATAGAGTGGCTTAGGTGAGCTTGTACTCACTCACATACCAGTCCAGACAGCTTAGTTTGTCTGCACTCTCCGCACGCTTAATGGGGCTGTTGGTAAGCCACATTTTGCCTTGTATATGGAAACCCTAGGACAGAGGGTTAATGGGCAGAATGTCACCTTGTTCAGTTCAGTTCAAAATAGTCCCTGCCCACAAGGTGCTTGCATTCTGTAAGAATGATACCGTATGCATGCAGAAAGGAAATAACAAGGTACTCTGAGGAGAAGGGCTGGGGCAGGGGGCAGGGTGGAGAAAGGTGGGGAGAGTGCAAATCAACAATTATGGGAGATCAGGGAAAACTTTGCAAAAGTGGCACTTAAGTTCATGAGGCCTGGAAGGAAGAAAAGGACTCTGAGAGGCAGTGTATTCTAGGCAGATAACTTCTGCAAATGCAGAGGTAGAGAGATAGAATGTCGGGTTTGAAGAGTAGCTACAAGTCCAGTTTCATTCAGATGTCGAATGTGAGATATGGCTGAAAAAGCACATTGGAACCAGATTGTAGGGGTTTGAGGGTTAAAGCCTAGGTGAAGAGTTTGGGGGTTTCCTAAAAGGCTAGTTAATGGGGAATCAGTGAAGATTCTTGAGCCTGAGAAGGACACAGTAAACCTTACTCCTTGTATCCCTACCCCATTCAACTCTTTCATAGCTAGAAAGTGACGGTGATGATCTTGAGTGTATGTAGCAGCTGTGTCTCATAAAGAAGACATCACCATCTTCTGTGGTCTCCATGGGAATGAAGCGGACTTAAGCAAATAAAAAGGCATCACTTCCAACTCTTCTTCTTCAGTGCATATAGGCATGCTTTTCTTGCATCAAAGTTGCTTGCAGTCACAGAATATAGAATGTTAGAGCTAGAAGGAGGAACCTTTGAAATCATCCAGTTCGGTTACTTAGTTTTGTATGTGGAGTCACTGAGGCCCAGACAGGGGAAGTGACTTGCAAATGGTCACATGATAGGTTGGTGGCATAGCCAGGAATAGCATTCAAGTCTTGAACTGTCAAGCCAATGCCCTTTTTACTGTAGCACACCTCTTATGGTAGGAGGCTTGATATTCCACAGTCATGTCACGCCTCTCTGGGATTTTCTTCTTTCCCTGCCCTTCTGACAGACCTGAAGGTGATGACTTGGTGCTGGTCGGTGTCCTGCTTTGCAAAATTAGTGGGTTAGTTAGAATATGGGGGGAGAGCTGTAAAGATCTCCTTTATTAGGTAGTTCTAAAGGTCTGTTATAGCATTGCCATCATCTAATATTGTATGTTATAGGATGTGTATAGGAACACTTTTTCTGATTTCGAGATGCTTACATTCAATTACATTACATTGACAGTAATTGAAAACAGCTGGGGTGTTTGTCATCTATAGCATAGTTTCTATGAAATGGACTTAAAGTTTCTTTTTGCTTCGTTTCTCTTTTGTAGTTTTGTTTGTTTGATTATCTTCCAGATCTATAAGACTTGGTAGTTTTTGGGTGTATATTTTCCTTCTCTAATTTCAAATTTCCTTCTTCAGTACTCCCTGAGCACCAAGCGTTCAAGTCCTGATGATGGCAATGAAGTCTCTCCATATTCTTTGTCCCCAGTCAGCAACAAAAGGTACAGTCTGATTCTGCATCCAAAGAATAAGGTTATCAGTCACCCCACAGGCATTCCGCAAGTGATGCCTGGGGTCTAGGCAGAAGGGCCAAATTCCACGGACTGGTTTGCTGATGACTATACATATACAAAGAGCCTTAAATGCCAGGCTGAAATATTTAGACTTGAACAATAGACAAAAGAGAACTATTAGAGGGTCCCCAGCAGTGATAGGAAAACTATGAATCTCTGTTTCATACTGCTTTAAAGTATTTAATAAATTCCACACATTCCTTTTATACCTCCTAAAAGAACACTTTGTTGTATTAAGTCATTTTGTGGGGTCTGGGATATTTTTGTTTGTTTTGTTTGTTTGTTTTAATAAGCAAAAAGCAAGCAGTAGCATATATATCTCCTACAAGTCAGTCTGCTGTGTGACTGTAAAGGTATGGTCAATTGAAGAAAATCATTTGCAGAAGCTACCTGTTCCTTCAACATGTTTTCTTCAATGATACATGAATAAATTTTATAGAAATGAGATAGAGATGGCACGTTAAATGCTAATGTTCATCCTCTTTATTGCCCTTTTTGGGGGGGCCAGTTCATGATTCATTCTCCTTTGAGATATCTTGAAGATTATCTCCTTAATACTTCATAAGTTGTCACCTAGATCAGGGTTTTATTCTATTCTGTTCTGTTAGGAATTAGCTGTTCTTTTGTCTTTGTTTTCTCAAGTGTAGTTCTATCACCTCACATATTTAATCAAATGTTAGAGGCAAAATGTGATGCTTCCAGTCATTGTTAATGATCGTAGAGCACTGTAGTTACAGCTGACAAATCTGTTCTGTTTTGCATCTTATTCTTCACATCCTGGTTTAAATTAAATACTTTTGAGATGATCTGACTTAGTTGGGTCTCATCTTAAGCTTTCTGCTGGTTTGATTTTTCTTCACTGCCTTTCCCTATTTTTGAAATAATAGTATTCTAAATAGTCTTCTAATGAGTTTATATTCTAAATTGGTCTTGGCTTCTCTGTCTTTATGGTTGGCATTGAGGATCAAATATTTCCTGTCTGTAACTCATAGTTTTTTTGTTGTAATGACTACTTTCTATTGATTAAACTGCTTTAAAAATAGTGGTAATCAGAATTAGCGTATTTACCTTTATCAATTTTTCAATGTCAACAATTTATTTGAATAGGTCGTACTTGAAGCTTTTATGATGAGAAAGCATTTAAATGCTCACTTAGCAGAGTGCCAGGCACTGGGTCTATAAATAGAAAAGCAAGATAGTCCCTTCCCTCAAGGAGCTCACATTCAAATTGTGGGTGATGACACACATGAAAACCATGCTGACTGGGCCCACTACAAATTTATGTTAAACTTAACTGGGCCCTCAGTGCCACGTGGCAATCCTTTTACACCTCTGTAATTAACTCCCACAGCGACTTTTCCAAATCATTTCATCTCTCCTCAAAATTTCCATGGATGGTTCCCCCTTTCCCCACTCTCTCAGCTGAGAACCTTGCCTCATATTTCACTGAAAAATTTAAAGCCACCTTCTCCTCTCCTCATTTCACATCACTCAGATGCCTTCTACACCATCTCTTCCTTCACTTCTGTCTCACACAGTGAGGTAGTCCTTCTTGCCAAGGCAGACCACTTTACATGCACAAGTGATCCCATTCCAGCCTGTCTTCTCCAACAGATTGCCCCCTCTGTCATTCCCATTATCACTTGTCTTTAGTCTCTCCCTGTCTGCTAGCTGCTTCCCTGCTGCCTAAAACATGCCTATGTCTCCCCCATCTGCAAAAAAACAAGCAAACAAACCCTCACTTGATCTGTGTCCCTGCTAGCTGTCATCCTATATCTCTCCTCCCTTTGGTGGCTTACCTCTGAGAATTCTGGCTACCCTAAGTGCCTCTACTTTCTTTTCTCTCTCTTCTTAACTTTGCAGTCTGGCTTCAGACCTCATCATTCAACTGAAAGTGCACTCTCTAAAGTTACTAATCATCTCTTAATTGCTAAATCTTGTGCCCTTTTTTTTCTCAGTCTTCACTCGTTTTGACCTCTGCAACCTTTGACACTGTTGATCATCCTCTTTCATACTCTCGGCTTTTGTGATGCTATTCTCTCCTGGTTCTCCTCCTACCTACCTGAACACTCCTTTTCAGTCTCCTCTACTGGATCCTCTTCAGATAACTCCCACTGATGGTGGTGGTGAGGGGTCCCCTGAGGCACTCTCCTGGGCTTTCTCTTCTCCCACCATACAATTCACTTGGTGATTTTGTCAGTTCCTGTGGATTGAATTATCTCTTTTCTGATGATTCTCAAATTTACTTACCCAGCTCTAACCTCTCTACTGCCTCCAGTTAGCGTCTCACTAGACATTTTGGGGTTTTTTTTTTGTTTTGTTTTGTTTTTACTTTTTTTAGGCATTTTGGGTTAAGTGACTTGCCCAGGGTCACACAGCTAGTAAGTATCAAGTGTTTGGTCTGAGGCTGGATTTGAACTCAGGTCCTCCTGATTTCAAGGCTGGTGCTCTATCCACTGTGTCACCTAGCTGCCCCTCTCACTAGACATTTTGAACTGGTTGTCCAATCTACATCTTAAACTCAGCATGTCCAAAATTGAACTATCTTTCTCCATCAAGACCTCCCCTCTTCCTGACTTCCCCTGTTATAACTGAGGGTACTACCTTTCCCCTAATCACCTAGGTTTGTAATCTACATACAGTTCTTAACTCTTCACTTTCTCACACACACACACACACACACACACCCCCAATATCTTGCCGAGGTTTATTGATTTTATTTATGTAATATTCTCATATATGCTCCCTTCTTCTGACACTGACACTACCCTGGTACAGGCCCCTCATCACCTCATGCCTGGACTATAGCCTGCTGGTTGATCTCTGGGCCACAGATTTCTTCCCACTCTCATCCATCCTCTGCTCAGCCATCAGTGATTTTCCTGAAGCTCAAGTCTGACCATCTCACTCCCCTCCTCAGTCAATTCCAGTGGCCCCCAGTCACCTCTAAGATCAAATAGAAATCCTCTGCCATTCAAAGCCCTTCAGAACCTGGTCCCTTCCTACTTTCCTAGTCTTACATCTTACTCCCCCACTGAATACTCTGCTGTACAGTTACATTGGCCTCCTTGTTTCACAAACATGACACTCCCATCTCCCAACTGGAGGCGTGCATTTTGGCTGTTCTTCATGTTTGGAATACTTTCCCTCCTCAACTCCTCTTCCTGGCTTCCTAGCTAAAACTTATCTTCTACCGGAAGCCTTTCCGGATTCCCCTTCATGCCAGTGCCTTCCTTCCCTTAATTGTTTCCAGTTTATCTTGTCTGTATCTTGTTTTATGTAGTTATTTGCTCCCTGATTAGACAGTGAACTCCTTGAGAGCAGGGATTGTCTTTTGCTTTTATTGTATCCCCAGTACCTAGCTTAGTGTCTGGCATATAGTAGAGACTTAATAAATGTTCGTTGACTGACTAACAGAAGGGTTCAGCTGCAGGTTGAATAGTAAAAGAATATGTTGATTTTGTTTGGAAAATCTCAGGCCTTTATAGAATTTCTTTACTTTTTTCTCTGTAATAAATATTGACACATGAACCACAGTTATCTTCATGATTCTCTTTTTGCGATTGTTTATTTTGAGTGCTACAAACTTTTTGAAGCCTAACTCCATCATAGCTTTCCAGCCTGATTATCTGTTATTTCTCTCCACTCACTCTACAGTCTAGCCAACGCTGGCCTTCTTCCTGTTCCTTCCCCACAACACTCCCATCTTCTTTCTCTATGCCTTTGCCCTGACTATTCCTCATGCCTGAAGTGAACTCCCTTCTCACTTCTTTGAGTTCATGTTGGCTTGCCCATTGGAATGTAAGCTTCTTAAGGATAGGGACGGTTTTTCATTTGTCTTAGTGTCCCCAGAACTTAGCACAATGCTTTCTCATAGATTGAGATGATTAAATGTAATGTGTAATGACATTTCCATAGCTCTGCCAGTGGGGAGCCTATGAGTCATCCTGTCAGCTACCTGCAACCCATTTCTGCCTTCTAAGTGGACTTAGAATGAGAATATCAGAACTGACAGCATTCATTTTCTTTAATCGTATGCTGGTACTTCTTGTCAATGGACAAAAGATCTCACATCTAGTGAATCAGTGGCTTATTGATGTTTGCAGGATTCTTAGTGTGTTCCACGTCTTTTCCTGCTTTTCTGCTGCTATCACAGCAGAAACAAAAGGGGCCCCAGAGTTATGAAGATAATTTTGCATTTTTCTTTGTTTCATGGGTTGTTGCCATGTTGTTACCTTATTTCAACCTTCTGATGCATGATAGGCCTTTCTCTACTTAATTGGACAGCAGAACATTAGTGAGACTACATTTGTTATCTATGGAACTTCTAGAACCTGATAGTGTTTGTGCCCTGTTGGCCCAGACTTCAAGAACTGGGGTCACTCCATGCCATAGTGACAAAAAATCAGCTTTGTGTCCCCAGTGGCCAGCATGAAGCTCTGAAGAGCACCTAATAAATGTACATTGAAATAAATTGAATTGAATTATGAAGCCAGCGTGTTATTCAAAGAACTATGAATTCAAAATTAAAAGACCTGGGTTTGAATCCCAGTTCTGCCATTTACTTCAGGTATGATATTGGGCAAGTCAGTTCTCTCTGAGCCGTACTTTGCCAAAATGTAAAATGATGAGGGAATTAAGATTAGGGTTTTACCCCAATAACTTTTCTTTATGCCTTTTCTTTTAAACAAAATTATCCCCCCCCCCAGTTGAATGTTCCTATGTAATAATAAAAAAAAAAGTTAAAAAAAAATTATGAAAATCCGAACATAAAAGTGATCACATCATTGTAGTCACGTCTATTGTTCTTTTGGTTCTGCTTTCTTCAAACTCTGTCATTTTATACCAATCTTCTCATGTTTCTCTGAATTTAGAGTAAATCATTTTTAATGGCCTTTTCAACCTCATATCCTATGAACTGAATTTAATAGTAATCCCTAAATAAGTGTTTGAATTAAAGACTTGCTTTTCTGTGTACATGAAGACTGAAAGGAAAAGGGGTCTTTTCTTCGTCATCAATCCTTATTGGTCATTACCATTGAAAGGTACTGTTTCTAGTGGCAAATGTGTGATATGAAATTTTTCTCTGTGTAGACACACAGACACACACACTCACATATCTATCTATCCATATAATCTTTTTCTTTTTTGATAAATAGCCAGAAGTTATTAAGATCTCCACGGAAACCTACCAGAAAAATTTCCAAAATCCCTTTCAAAGTCCTTGATGCCCCTGAGCTCCAAGATGACTTCTACCTGAATCTAGTAGACTGGTCTTCCCTCAACGTCCTAAGTGTTGGCCTGGGCACTTGTGTTTACCTATGGAGTGCATGTACCAGCCAGGTATGGATGATGAGCCTTTCAGAATAAGGGTGGGAGGGTGGAGTCAGTGGGCAAGAGGGAACGGTTCTGTTCTACCTTAAGTAGCCGCAAAAGATTCTCAAGTGGTTTTATGTATTTTTTAAAAGCAAATAAATTAATGTGCTTTTCTGCTCTCTGTAGAACTTTGGCACATCAAATGTTACAGTTGGATGAGATCTTAGGTCGTATAATAAAAATATTGCTGAAAGGTCCCTTAAAATTATTAGAACTGAGAGAGATATAATAGCAAAAGTAAACATTTATAGAAAGTAGATTATTAGTGCTAGAAGAGACTGTAGAACACACAACTTAGATAGTTGAAATGGAAGACACCTTTGTTCTTGAACATAGAACTTTAATGCTGAAAGGGACCTTAGAACATAAAGTGTTTGAGCTAGAAAGGACTTCAGTATCTTAGATTTTATTAGACTGTTGGAGACCTCAAAGCTGATGGCATGAGATATAAGCAAGTCAATAGCTTACATATTTATAGCATTTTAAGGTTTATAAAGCACACTTCTAATTGTTCTAGGTTCAATATTGTACTGTTTAAGTGTTTGCTTGTTAAGGAAAGACCCAAGAAATGTTCAGGGCTTTTAGGATCCTAGCTTTTTGTGCAGAGCTACCCCTTCTATTCCAGCTTTTCAGTCTTAAAGTTTACATGTTATTTTAAGTATTAAATTTTTTTAAAATCTTGGAGGTTCCATTGGATCTTTTTGCTAAGTGTGCCTTTCACAGTGCCCTAATCCCTTCACCCAAGGCAGTCTATCAGACTGGCTGAGCTTCCAACCCATCTGCCCACAGTAGTAGCCCTGACTGCTCTGTGTTCATCATGAGGCCTGATCTCAGTATTCATGAGGACAGATAAGTCTGGTTAGTGGTCATGATCCTTTTTTGCTTCTCCATCTATCAGTTCTGCTTTTATTGAATCTCTTCTATGTTCACATTACAGTCCTGGGAACTGCATTATGCTATAACAGAAAGAACACAGGACTTGGAGTCAGTAGCCTTGGATTCAAATCCTAACTGACACTGACTGTGTCACCCGGAGCACAGTGTTTGACCTCTCTGTAATTCATTTCTTTCATCTGTAAAATGAGAAGAATAATAACTTGTTCATACCTGCCCTCAAGGTTGAGGATCAAATGAGATAGTATATGTAAAGTGTTTTGTAAATCTTAAACGTCAGATATTACTAAGTGCTAAATTGTATGATATTGACAGTGTAACAGGAATTCTGATAAGGTGACAGACCAGTGAGGAATGGAGGATTCAGACAAGCTTCATGGAGAGGGTAGGACTTGAGGTGAATCTTGACAGCTGCATCAGACTCAGATAAGAGAGAAAACTAAGGACATTCCAGTTGGGAGGAAGTGGAATTAGAAAAGCTTTGGAAGCAGAAATGAGCCTGCTGCGCAAGGGACTGTGAGAAGACTGCCCGGCTGGAGCCCATCGGTACCTCTGGGGAGGAGAGACAGCTAAGCAGAGATAGGTGGGGTCAGTAGCTACATGGAGTAGAGAAGACTTGAGTTGGACCTTAGAGCATGAGGAGATGTGTACCTCAGTATTGTTAATGTTTGCTTTTTTGCAGGTAACCAGGCTATGTGACCTGTCTGTGGAAGGAGATTCCGTGACTTCTGTGGGCTGGTCTGAACGGGTCGGTACAATGTGTTTCTTATGAGTACTATAGCGTGGGTTAGGGCTAACATTGTTTTGCTAGCACTCAACTGATACTCTGTCTGCTCTGAAAACTTGAAAAGGGTTATTGAGACACTTAAAAGCTAATGACTTTGCCCTAATAGAACATATGGGTGGCATAGTGGATGGAGTGCTGGGCCTAAAGTCAGGAAGGCTCATCTTCCTGAGTTCAAATCTGGCCTCAGACACTTCCTAGCTTTGTGAACCTGGGCAAGTCACTTAACCCTGTTTGCCTCAGTTTCCTCATCTGTAAAGTGAGTTGGAGAAGGAAATGGCAAACCACTCCAGTATCTCTGCCAAGGAAACCCCAAATAGGGTCAGAAAAAGCTGGACACAACTGAAATGACTGAACGACAACAACGAACCTCAATATCTGTTCCATGCGTGGGATTTTTAAAGAACTTGTTGTTGTTCTTTCTTGAATAGCAGCAGCTAGAAGAGTCTTCTTTAACAGAGGAAGTCTCTGAAGTGGTGTGGTGTAGTGGGGGAAAAAAAATATCCCACAAGCTCTTTATAGTTTACAAAGCATTTTCCCCATGATAGCCTTGAGATGTCAATAGAAATTTTGAAAGAGCATTGAATTTGAAATCAAAAGACCTGAATTTGAATCCCAGGTCTGCCATTTACTGCTTGTATGACCTTAGGCTAATAATTTACCTTCTGTGCGCCTCAGTTTTCTCTTATGTAAGTATCTAAAATGTGATTGTAAGATTACTTTCTAAGTGAACCTATTGCCAACATAGTGTTTGTGTATTGTAATTATTCATAATCATTTTCCTTGCACTTTTTTAGCATCTTTTACTAAGATTCATGTTATTATCAGTAATGACATAAAATCCTTTATTAATAGCCGGGGCAGCTAGGTGGCACAGTGGATAGAGCACCAGCCCTGGATTCAGGAGGACCTGAGTTCAAATCCAACCTCAGACACCTGATACCTACTAGCTGTGTGACCCTGGGCAAGTCGCTTAACCCCATTGCCTAACAAAAAAAAAAAAGAAGATTAATAGCCTGTTGTGTGTGGGCCAAAGACAATAAACAGGAACATTTTTAGTACCCCTTACACTTGTGAAAATTAGGAATTAGCTTCTTCAGAGCACTGTGTGCCCTTCTAAGAGTTAGCAGAACTTCCCTTCCTCTTCTCAGCTTGTCAGCAGGAGCCTTGGTATTCCACTTTTGAAAGGTGATCCCTCACTCTATCTCTCCTTCCTTCTCCCCCTAAAGGATTCATGAAGTATCTTGCTCCTGGATCAAAGCTGGTAAAGGCAGAACAGAACAGGCATTCATGATAATGAAAAGGAGCAAGTTTTATGCTGAAAAATGAAAAAATATCTTTTCCCTCTCAGAGCCTGCTGCTAGGCTAATCTGAAAAAGCATTTATTAAAGTCTTGGAGAGAACTAAATTACTCTTTGGACATCTCTCCCTTTTCTGCATCTTTCTTTTCCCTTCCCTCTCAAATCATTCTGTGTGTATATCTTTTGCTGATTTAGGGGAACTTGGTAGCAGTTGGCACACATAAAGGCTTTGTACAGATCTGGGATGCAGCAGCAGGGAAGAAACTGTCCATGCTGGAAGGGCACACAGCCAGAGTTGGTAAGAAATAGCAACAAAGGTAACAGGAGACACCTTTACTTGCCTGGAAGGAGGGTGGGGGGAGATTGCCTAAATACCTAAACTGGGATTTCACCCCATAAGTTGGAAGCCATGTTAATATCTGGCAGTGTGAGCCTAGCTTAAATTTCATGAAGGGAGAAACAGAGGGCTTCACTTTTTAATTTACCAAAGCTCCATCAGGAAGATGAAATGATTGTTTTATTTGTTTGTTTGTTTATTAAGGATTGTTCCATTTAGCAGTTATTATGTGCCAGGCACTGCCAAGAGCTAGAAATACAAATATTAACAAAAAGAAAGATAGTTCTTGCACTCACAGAGCATACATTCTAATGAGAGAAGACAGTACATTAAAGGGAGCTTGAAAGATTGTGGAGGGGATAGTGTGAAGGTATAGTTTTGAGATCCAGAAGCCAGGAACAGAGCCGAAAGAAAATAAAAGATTAGCCCAGGGCCCTTCCACAACATGGAAGCTCCAGGAGGACATCACCAGTGGGAGGAGAGGGACAGATGTTCCATGTTGAGACAATCCATAAGGGTGATTGGATGTTCCAGGATGAGGGGGCCCCAGGAAATGAGGGAAATTCCAGGATGATTTGGAAGTCTAAGAACTGGAAACAGGGAAGAAGGGTTTCGTTAAATCAACAAAGGTTAATACATATGTTGACTTATCTTCATCTGAAGGCTATCTAGAAAGTGCATTTGTGTTTCCTGAGACTTCTTTCTGTGAGCGGGGTGGTTTCACAGCCATCATGATTTTGCATGTCCTCCAAACCATGTCATACAAGGATCATTTGAAGAAACTTAGAGAAGAGAGATACAGGGAGACATGACTATTGTCCTCAAGTATCTGAAAAGCTGTTTTGTGGAAGAGAGAGGAGATTGGTTCTGTGTGAACAGCTGGGTGGAAATTCAGTCAATATAAGAAATAACTTCCTAATAATCAAACATGACCATTACTAGAACAGACTGCCTTGTGAGCTCAATCATAGGACCCTAGATGTAAAAGCCTGGAGTGACTGTAGAAGCCTTTCTAGCACAGACTCATCACTTTATAAATAAGAAAACAGGTTTAGAGAGCTTAAATGATTTGACCAAAGTTACACAGATTATAAGTGAAAAAAGGTTTGAACTTAAGTCCTCTGATTCCAAATAGAGCATTCTTTGCACTTCACCACCTTATCAAGGAAGTGAGTTCCCAGGGAGCCAAGATGTCAGAATAGCAAGAAACAGTTCAGTGAGGAACTCTTTCTCCACCCCCCCCAAAAAAAACAAAACCTCCTCCAAATATCTAGATCTAGAAAATGCACCAGACTGAATCCTGATGGGAATAGCTAAGAAAAAGTATGAGTGAGTCATTTTTCTAGCCTGGGTTGGCATAGGGAGACAGAGAGAATTCTGCAGTCACTGTGAACAAGGCCCAGAGCAAAGGATACTGGCATGTGAAGCATTCTAACATCCAAGGAGAATCTGAATTGAGATAAAAAGGGGTACCAGACCTATACTGGGACCCCACAAGAAGGACAAGTGCAAACTGGCAGCTTTGTTGCCCACTACCCAATTCTGAGTCACAGATCCGAAGGGCATTGACAAAAGGACCTTTTCCCTTTATCCCCCCCAAGGCCCTAGGCACTATGTATAGGTAGGAGCAAGTTCAGAATCAAACAATGAAAGTGTGGCTCAGATTCCAGGAGCAGAGTGGAGTATCATTTCCAGCCTTCATCCCAGTTTGAAGTCTACAGAAGAATGGCTAAGGTGGAAATCACAGACCTACTAATGTAGAAATCACAGATCAAAGGGGAACCTACACTTTTGTAACTCTGAACCAGCTGGGCTTCCTAGCTAGCTGACAGTGACTGAGTTCAGCAATAATCTACTCTTGTTCAGATCCAAACCAAGGTCAAGAACTTGCACAGTTCAAACCAGGAGGGCAGTGTTCAGACTGTGCCTTGGATCAGACAATTTTGGGAGCATTGAAAGCTTCCAGGTCCCCAGGCTGAGCTATCCTGAAATCTTAGAACAGCACAGCATTCATTAACCAAAGAAAGCAACTGGACCAACCCAGGTTTTCCCTACAGAAGTGCATGAAGTCCAGAGTCAGGAATTGGGCTGGAAGAAAAAAGAAGCAAACAAAAAAATCTCACCATAAAGAGTTGTTAATGGTGGCAGGGATGCTCAGTACACAAACCCAGAAGAAGAAAATGGTTACCAAACATCTAGCAAAGCCTCAAAGAAAAACACAGCTTGGGCACAAATTCAGCCAGAATTCCTGGAAGATGTGAAACAAGTGTTTTTAAAAAAAAGAGAGAGGGAGAGTAGAAAAGGTTTTTGTCAATGAAATGCAAGTCCTGAAGGGGAAAAAAAATTGTAAAAGAAATGACAGCTATGGAAGAAAAAAATTGTAAAGAGAATTGACAGCTTAGTACAAGAGGTACAAAACCTTAACCAAGCAACAAGCTCCCTGAAAAATTAGAATGGACCTTATAAAAGATAATAACTCCATGAGACAAAGACCTCACTGTGTAGAAATTTGGAAATTCAAACACACGAATTAATACAAACATAAAAAGGTAAACATGAATGAACAATAATAAGGGACAACAATGAAGAAGATAACAGAGAAGGAACCTTAATTTGTCCCGGGGGGAGGGAGATTACCTAAACAGATAAATCACTTCATAGATTGGAAACCATGTTAATATCCAGCAACATGAGCCCAACCTAAATTTCCTAAAGGAAGGAACAAAGGGCTTCACTTTTTATATCACCAAAGCTCCACGAGAAGAAAAGAAGGATTTGATTAATCAATTTCAGATAAACTGTTTATGTTCTAATATGGGAAGTTGATAGGTCTTTCTCTTCTGGACCCTGTCATCATTAGAGATCACAGGAGTCTACTTAGACAAGGCCTGGAAGTGGTTCTCTTATGTCTTAATGATCTTAAAAAAAGAATGGAAAGGGAGGAAAAGAGGAATACACTAGGTGGGGAAAGAAAAGAAGGTTAGGAAAATTTTTCCCACATAATCAGGGTGCCCAAGTAAACATCTACACAAATAAAGAGAAGAGCTTTGGAGAGAATGGCTGACATTTGAACTTTACTCTCATCTAAACTGTTCAAAGGAAGAAAGAATGTACACAAAGTTTGGTACAAAAATACATTTCACTCAACAAGGAAATAGGAAACGAGGAGAAAGGGGGAGGGATTAGTCCTAAGCAAAACACATCCCAAGGGTATATGAAAATTCATTTTATACACATACATACACATATACACATAATAAACATATGCACACAGATGTACATATATACATACACACAAAAAAATTTTTTTTTTGAAATAGCAAAGTATGGGAATCTGAGGGAGGGTGCTCATAAATTGGAGAATGGCTGAATAATGTATGGTATATAAGTGTGATGGAATACTATTGTACTTTAGAGAGAGAATGAAAGGGATAGTTTCAGAGAAACCTGGGAAGACTTGTATGAACTGAGACCAAATAAGGTGAGCAAAACCAGAAAAACAACTATACAAAACCGTGTAAACAGTGTTTATACAAACACCAACAGTATGGTGAAGACATAAACTTTTGAATGAATTGGGAATTCTGATCAGTATGATGATCAGCCAGAGTTACAGAAGAAGGCACAAAATAATATATATGTATAATTTTTTTGAAGTGAGTTCTTCATAATTTGAAGGGTGAGTTCAGCTGCTCGTCTCAAGTGCTCCCTTCTACACAAAGCCTTGTGTTTGCCTTTGTATGGACATGTTGTCTGTATATGTACATGGCTATAGACTTTGAATTCCTTGAGGGCAGGGACTTTTCATTGCATTTGTGTCCCAGTGCTCGACACATAACAGTCACTTAATAAATAGTTGTTGACTGGATACCAATTTATTGAGGATGTGTGGAGAGGATTTAGCCATCAGACAGGCACACAGATTTGGTGACCTCCAGTGTCCCTTCTAGTCCTGGAATTCTAGGAGTCAAAATATTTCTCTTGTCTGGCAGTTTGCACACAGGGATTTTCAACCCACTTCATTTTCCAAGGAAGGCTTTGCATGTTTCTAGCCTTCTCCAGAAAAGAAGACTTCATAGAGCAGTTGCTTATTTGTCAAGGCTGCCTCTGTTTGACTTCTTGGAGGCAGCCTTGTACACTTTCTCAGGTCATTGGTTCTCTGTCCTAGGTGCATTGGCCTGGAATGCAGACCAGCTTTCTTCTGGGAGCAGAGATAGAATGATTCTCCAGAGAGATATCCGAACACCCCCAGTGCAGACTGAACGGCGGCTGCAAGGTCACCGGCAGGAGGTGTGTGGGCTAAAGTGGTCCACTGATCACCAGCTTCTTGCATCAGGTGGAAATGATAATAAGGTATGGTGGAACTGTTTGGCCTCCTCCTCTTATTAGTAGGGGTAAAGTCATGTGTCTCAGTTAACCAGTTTATTATTAAACATCTACAATGTACAAAGTTCTTGTTCCATGCTAGGAATGCAAAGTTGAAAAACAACAGTATCTTCCTCAAGCACCTGGCAGTCTAATGGAGGTTTCTGATCTTTGCTTATAGTCTCAGCTCTGCCATGATGCAATTTGTCAGCTGCTTAGGTTTTTCTTCTCCATCTGGGGTCCAGGGAGACCAAGTCCTGTCTCTCTCAAAGGATAATTTGAGGTGACATGGTATAGAAGTGATTGAAAATCTGCTCTGTTCCCTCCATCACTGTCCTGGGCCCAGCAGGGTATGGAGTAGGGTGGGAAAAGCACAGGAATGGGAGTCAGCCAACTTTGGCTTGAATTCTGCCTCTGGCACATAATTCCAGTGGGACTACTTTACCCCACTGAGCCTTAGTTTCTCTACCCTTAAAGTGGGAGTGAGGATATTTGTGTGCCTGTTTAACAGGTTGTCTGAGCATTTAACACTTACTAGCTGTATGACCCTGGGCAAGTCACTTAACCCCAATTGCCTTACCCCCCCCCAAAAAAATTGGAGGGAAAAAACCAGGTTGTCTGAGGAAAGCACTTTGTCAATATTAAAGTGATAGATGAAGGTGAGTTCTCATCATCCTCATCATCATTATTACAACTCTTCGCCCTCAAAAATCTTGTCAAATTGAAGAAAAAACAGGTTAATAAAATTTTAAAACTACTAAAATATGTTATGATAGTAATTCCTATTTTCACATGTCAAAAAGAGAACTAAGTTCTTTCTCCCAATCTATTTCTTTTCCAAATATCCCTTTTTCTTTTGAGGACACTGCCATCCTTTTCCAGTTACCCAGTTTTGACATCTCAAGAGTTATCTTCGACTCTTCACTCTCCTTCATCTCACAGGAGGCAACTAGGTAGTGCAGTGGACAGAGAGGTGGGCCTGGACTTAAGAAAACTTGAGTTCAGTTCCAGCCTCAGACATTTATTAGCTGAGTGACTCTGGGCAAGTCATTTAATCATGATTGCCTTAGTTTCCTCATCTGTAAAATGGGAATAATAGCACCTACTTCTAAGAGCTGTTGTGAGAATCAAATGAAGTAACAATTGTAAAGTCCCTGACACTTAATCAGTGCTTTATAAATGTTAGCTATGAGGAGGAGGAGGATGTCAAGTCTTATAAATTCTACCTGCACAGTATCTCTTACATCCATCCCCATCTCTCTACTGATACAGCCTTAGTTCAAGCCCTTGTCACCTCTTTCCTGAACTATCGCAGTAGCCTCCTAATATCTAGTCTCTCCCTTCTCTAATCCATCCTTGACACCTACACAACAACCAAAAGCACAGGTGTTTAATGCAGTTATTTTCCTATTCAGTAAGCTCTAGTAGCTTCCTATTTCTTCTGGTGTCAAATAGAGACTCTTCTGTTTGGCATTTAATGTCATTCTCTCTAAGTTGCCTTGTATTTATTTCATATATACTATTTATATGTATACATTTGCCTTGCAGATAAAATGTAAGTTTCTTGAGGGCAGGGCCAGCTTCATTTTTTTTTTTAATCCCTAGCCCCTGATGTATATTTTTTGTGTGTGAAGCAGTTGGAGTTAAGTGACTTGCCCACAGTCACACTGCTAGTGTTATGTGTCGAGGCCGGATTTGAACTCAAGTCCTCCTGACTCCAAGGCCAGAGCTCTATGCGCTGTGCCACCTAGCTGCCCCAATATGTCCCTGATACATTTTGAATGCTAAACTAAATACTTGTTGATTGATTGATTGATTTATAGGTGATTTTAGATGTTGTGATTTTTGGCTACCCTCCTTCCCAACATCTGCTTTTCTCACCAACACCTGAAATTCTACCGTTAATGTTTATTTCTCTTGAGTTAAATATTTCCCTTTCCCTGCAGTCTTTTTTTTACATGTGAAATCTGACTTCTCTGACAGAATCAGGCACACAGCCTTGTAAGGCATTTGTTTAAGGGGACTAGGAATCTGTGAAAAGATAACATGGTCTGAATGGATTTGGAGTCAGAGGACCTTGGAGTGAATCTGGCCTCTGCTCCCTACTATGTGTGTGACCTTGGGCATGTAACCTGACCTCTATAGATTTGAATTTTCTCGTCTGCCAAATGAGATGGTTAGACCAGATCATCTGTAAAACCCCTTTTCTCTCTCAAGTCCTGTGAACCTATGGTTCTAGTCACAGTCCACTAATGTTACTCCTTTATGACCTTAGGTAAGTCATTTCCCCTGCTGGACCTCAGTTCCTCTATATGTAAAAGAGGAGATGACCACCAAAGACTGATCTAGCTGTTGGGGTTCAGGAATCATTTACTTTATTGTTTTGAAATTACCAGCCTCATGGGCCAGAAAACCTAGATTGACAGGTTGATTTCATCTCTTCTGTCTTATTTCCTCAGCTTCTGGTCTGGAACCACTCCAGTTTAAGTCCTGTCCAACAATACACCGAGCATCTGGCAGCTGTGAAAGCAATCGCCTGGTCTCCCCACCAGCATGGCTTATTGGCATCAGGTGGCGGAACAGCTGATCGCTGCATCCGCTTCTGGAACACACTTACAGGACAGCCTCTGCAGTGTATTGATACTGGTTCTCAAGTGTGCAACCTGGCCTGGTCCAAACACGCCAATGAACTAGTAAGAGCCAGAAAGCTATCTAGTGTCTTTTGAACAACTGTCACATGGTTTGGTAACTGTAGGGTGTGTGCCAAAGAGATTCACATGGGATATTTCTTATTGGTGTTTTGGTGGTGGTTGCAGAAGGATCTGAGTATATTTGGGAGGACAAGACTGGAGAGGAGAGGAAAACCTCTGTTATCCTTGCCCTCCTCCTGGACACGTGTCATCACTCCCTGATTCCTGGGACATATGAATTCCAGGAACTTGGAGTTCAGTAAGTTGTGGGGTGGGAGGAGGCCGCGGTGTGGTGCAGTTTGAGGCAACACTTAGAAAAGTTGTAGAAGGAGATTTGGCCTTGATGTAAGCAAAAGCTCTCTTAACAGTTGGAATTCTTCAAAAGTAGAGCCCAAAGATAGTGGGTTTCCCATCACTGAAGGGTTTGTAGGCAGAAGCTGGCTGACCATTTGTTGGGAATGTTGTAGTTTTCCTGTTAAAGTACAGGTTGGACTAGGTACTCTCTGAGGTGCCTTTCTAACTCTTCATTTCTTTGCATCTATCCCCTTGAATCATATGCCTGTGGACTTTCCCTGAGTACATGTGTTCTGGCACATACCTTCTTTCTCCACCTCCTGCTCTCAAGGGAATGAATCATTTAAGATCTTGCATGCCACTTGAGAAGGATTGTCAACCCCTGGTTTATGATGTGCTCAGCACTATGAAAGATAGCAAAAAAGTATAATTCAGATGCCTTTAAATCAGTAATACACATGAATTATTAAACTGTTCCCTGAAATATTAAATCAGGTGGTAGACTTTAGATTCCACCCAGAACAGTACCTCCCACACTCAGATGTATCCAGGAACTGGGTGCTAGTCATACCCCAGGAGAGCAATTATCCTTAGACCTCCTGCTCTTGTTTTGAAATTTCTTGTGTTCCTCCTCCCTCTCAGGTGAGCACACATGGATACTCACAAAACCAGATCCTCGTCTGGAAATACCCTTCCTTGACACAAGTAGCCAAACTGACAGGACATTCATACCGAGTTTTATATCTGGTAAGTCACTGAATAGCAGAGTTTTCCAAACGTATTTGGCTGCAAAGTGCTTTGGGGCTTGAAATAGATTTAGTTCTGTTGAAGAAACATTAAGTGTCTACTGTGTGCTAGGCATTAAGCATATAAAAGCAAAATTGTAATGAACATTCTCTCTAGTCAAGGAGCTTACAAGGAGGGGAATGGGTGATCAGAACACAGATGTAAGTAAGGATAGTACAAGTTAGGAAGTAAAGGAGGGGAGCAAGAGAGACAGAAGACATGACACTGAAGGAAAATTTGAGGAGAGAAAGAATACTAACAAATTGGGAGGGTTAGCTTAAGTGAGCCTTGAAGGAGGAAGAGACAAAGATTCCAAGAGGCACGATAAGGAATGAATAGCAGGTGGAAGGAATGGTTTGTGTGAATGCTTAGAGATGCAAGATGAAGAATTCCGGAATGGATTTGGCTGGAGTATTTGAAAAGGGTAAGGTGAAATAAGGGCCAGAAAAAGGTAGAATAAAGCCTAATTGTCAAGGGTCTTGAATTTAAGGAATTCCAGGCTAAGGAATTTTAATTTTAATGATAATAATAATAGTAACAACCCTGGGAGGTAGGTGCTATTATTATCTCCATTTAACAGATGGGGAAACTGAGGTAGACAGCACTTAAGTGACTTGTCCAGGTAAGTCACTTAAATAAGTGTAACTAAGCAAGAAGTAAGTTTCTAAGGCACAATTTGAACTCAGATCTTCTTGACTCCAGGTCCCGCACTTTATCCCCTATCTATTTTACCTTAAAGGCAAGGGTGTTTGGGAGGTGTAATTAAAGGTCTTGGAGCAGCGGTGTGAAACGTGGTCAGACCTGGTCCACAGAAAGATGATTTTAGCAGCTTTAGGCAGGATGGATTAAAAGGCAAAGTGCCTAGAGGGAGAGACACCACATAGGAGGCTGTTCCATGGACAGGAGTTGAGGGCTTGTCTTTAGATTTCTGAATAGCTGTCATGTGGAAGAAGGACTCGACTTCCTTTGCTTAATACCAGAAGGCAAAACTCAGACCAGTGAGGGAAATTGGATAGAAGGGCAGTGTAAGGAAAACTTCCAAGAACCAGGACTGTTAGAAGCAGCAAAGTGGCACAGTGGATAGAGCATTGGGCCTGAAGTCAGGGAGATATCAAATTAAATCTGTTCTCAGACACTTAGCTTTGTGACCCTGGGTGAGTCACTTAATTTCTATCTGTCTCAGTTTCCTTAATGGTAAAATGGGGATAATAATAGCACCTAACTCCCAGAGTTATTATGAGGGTCACATTGTGAGATAGTATTTATAAAGCACTTACTACAATGGCTGGCACATAGTAGGCACTTAATAAAAGCTTGTTTCCTTTCTTCCTCCCCATCCAACAAAGGAATAGCCTGCCTTGGGTGGTAATGAATCACCGCTTCTAGAAGTCCTTACAAACAAAAGTGGGATAACCACTTGTTAGATGTGTTGTGTAATAGTCTTTCCCAGCTACTATTTCACAGCAAATTGTTTCTGGGCTTCAGAACTTTGGCTACCAAAGGATATTACTTTTTAGAAAATTGATAGCCCTTCTCCTCTTGCCTATGTCCGACTCCTCCCATTCTGGCTCCCTTTTTCCTGACCCTTGAATCACCACACCCAGGCTGGGTCAGGTAGAAAAAAACACATACATGCAGATATTTGGCAGGTCCTCCATATCAATTGAGTTATGAAGCATTGCAGAAGAGGCATTTCATGCTTCAGGCACGTTGGACTAGGGGACCTTTTTAGGTCTCTTACAGCTCTTAAGATTTTATGATTCTGTGACTATGAGGGCCAAAGAAATCTTGACACAAAATTGAGTAAACAAGGCCTTTTTTCATATTGGGAAAAAAAAAATCTCTCCTCATATGTTTTTTTAAATAGGGGCAGGGATGGACACTAGACTTGGGATTTCTTTAGTATAGGGAGTTCCTAGGGAGCACCTTGTAGGAGCTCCCTACAACATCACTCTCTGCAGCTAATAGTCTTTGAGAGTTGCCTAGAGAATGGAGAAGTTAAGTAACTTGTCAGTGTCACAGGCAAGATTTAAACCCTGGGGATACTAGTTCCAAGGCCAACTCTCTATCCACTGTGCCATGGTGTTTCTTTAAGTATTTTTAAGGTAGATGTCATACATGCAAATTTATGCAAATATGAAGAGGATCTGGTTTCATGGGAGAGTGGGAATTTCCTCCAGCACATCCAGTAGTGTTAGAGATTGGGTTTGAACTCAGATCTTTCTGAATCCCAACACTGTGCCCACTCTTCCATACTGCCTCTGTTTAGTAAGTTTAAGGCAGGGAATATTGCATCAACATTTTCTCACAGAGCTCACACTGCATGGAATGTCAAGGTTCCTTGAAAGAGATTGGGTGGAAAGTGTTAAACTAAGACACCAGACGATCTTCTCTGTCTTCTGCCTTCTCCCCCTCAACTCCCTCCTGTCCTGTGTGAATAATTCATGTGGATATTGAAGGGATGTGCCATGTTTGGGAGACTGGGGAACAGGACCATGCTTCTTTTTGCCTTCAGATTTGTTTGACATTGAACAGTTTTAGAATTCAACTGCTGCCTTGAGCAACACTTGAAATAACAATTTTTCATCTGCAGTCTTTCATCCCTAGTTTAGAAGTTCACCTGCTTTGAAGGTGGGACCATATGAGGAGATCCTCTGCAGCTGGGCTTCTAGAATGCTATACATTTCTTCTCTATGGGAGATTTAGACATAATGCAGGGGTGGGAGGAGGAAGAGTTATAGCTACATAGTTATTGTAGATGGAATGATAATTCTCCCTTGAGGTCTCAGTATTAAGATACAGGAAGAGAAAATTATAGCTATAGTATTATGAGTTAATTCCCCTTTGATATCTCAGTATTTAAGCCTAGCCCCAAGGAAGAGATTTGTTTGGGTGGAATTCTTACCCACATCTAACAGTTGACAGAAATAGAGTAATTAATAAGAATAAATTGATACCAGTGTGTTTTCCTTTCCTCTCTCAGGCAATGTCTCCTGATGGAGAGGCCATAGTTACAGGTGCTGGAGATGAGACTCTGAGATTCTGGAATGTTTTTAGCAAAACACGTTCAACAAAGGTAAAGTATATTATGAATGATAGAATGGTCTGGGTGTTCTCATTGTGAGGCTCTTGAGCTCCTTAAGGTGTCCAAGAGCCATGATGTATCCAGCTAAGGAAAGCTGTATCTGGGCTTGCCTAGGTCCCTCTTCATGTAGTCTGAATGTATATACTGTCAACTTTTTATGACTTTTACATACTTTGTCTTCTTGCTGCAGTGTGTGTGAATGGGTGTGTGGGTGTATCCTGTATTAGGCAGTGCTCTCTCTAAGGATATGGTGCAGTGGGAAAATTGCTGGCCTTGGAGCTACAAGGTTTGGTGCTGCCATAGATCACTTAGTCTTTCTTAGCCTCAGTTTCTTCATTTGTAAAGTAGGGATAATAGTACCTGCACACACATGCCTCAAAGGGTATTTGTGAAGAATTTTATAAGTCACAAAAGCATGTATTTATTTATGTATTTATAAGCACAGTAATTATTATTTACTAATTATTTTTCGTAAGTGCCTAACAGTGCATTGTGGATACTTAATCAGCAATTTTTGAGTGAATAAATTATGTGTATACTACTTATTCTACAAACATTTATTAAGTGAAAGGACTGGAGGAGATAGAAGGATAAATAAGACACTACCCCTGCCTTTGTATACGTAAACATATTGTGTATGCTCTATCACCTACATATATGTATTACTACACTTTGAAGTGTGTATGATTAAATATGCCTATGTAGTAGATTGAGAGTATACAGTTAAAAATTAGGATGGAGATATACTGATGTTTGTCAAAAGAAGATAGACATAGAAAATGAACTTGACCCTTTCTGAGTCACCCTGGTAGATGGAAATACTGGACAAGGAAAGGGAAGGATTGTTAAAAAACAAAAATAGAAACCAAAAAAACCTTCATTTTTAGAGAACATAAGGATTCAGAAGTTTAGGAATAAGCGGAGATGTTATGAAAAACTGGTCTTTAATTTTCCCTTCTGTGAAATGAGGGAATTTATTTAGTTGACCTTTTCTGGCCCTCGTACATTTATATTTTGGGTTCTGTGGTTCCTTCTCTTTGAGCCTTAATTTCCTGTTATGTACAATGTAGGCATTCCCTTTTTTCATGTTTCATTTATTTCTCCTACTTCTAATCTCTGGGGACAAACAGAACAAATCTAATATTTCTTATGGATAATATTAGCCCTTTAGGTACGTGAAAACACCTACCAAATCTTTTATTCTCCAGGCTAAATAATCCCAGTTCTTTCAAATGATCCTCTGCAATATGAGCTACTTTATGTCTTTTTTTCTAAAATGTAGTACCTAGAATGGAATAGAATACTCCATATATAGTCTAACTAGTGTACACTAAATACCAAGCATCTCTTAATGAGAGAGCATAATGTAAGAGACAGAGAGCCAACTTTCAAACAAAGAAGACCTTTCAGAGTGTGTCCTGCATCTGACATACTAGCTCTACAACCCTGGGCAAGTAAGTTAATCTTTCATGATGCTCGGCAGCTCTCAAGACTCTGTAAGGTATAGAGAATGTGCTGACCTATGTTGGTAGTGGGATTTTTGTCACCCAGGAGTTCCCTTATACTAATAAAATCTCAAGTCTAGACCTTTAATAATATATTCTAGAATTTTGCCAGGGAACTCTCCTGAGTGACAAAAACCCCACTACCAACATAGGTCAGCACCTTCCCTGTACTTTGTAGAGTCTTAAAGAGTTAATCTCCCAGAGATTAATGTACTTGCCAGGGTTGCAGAGCTAGTATGTCAGAGGCAGGACACACTTTGAAAGGAGGTCTTCCTCATTTCAAGACTATTTTCTTCTCTTTTCTAACATTTCAAGTACCTCTCCCAGTCTTCCATAGTCTTTCAGAGGTTACTGACAGTAACATCATCAGTCACATCTTCCAGTTCTTTCAGTATCTAAGGAGATGGTTCCTCTGGGCCTGTTGGCTTACATTCACCAAGGTCTACTTGGTGCTCTCTTACAGTCTCCTTAGTTATCTGAGTATTAATTCTCTGTTAGCTGTTGTTGTTTAATACTTTGCAGTGAAGTTCATTCTTCTTGGGTGGGGAGAAACAAGCAAAATGAACATTGAGAAACTGTATCTGTTGTCATCCTTTATCACCCAGTCTTCTCCAAGGAGTAGTGCTATCTCATTCTTGCTGCTTCTCTTTTCTCTATTTATTTTCCTTAGTTTTTCTTGAGAACCTCAATCTATTCCTACCTTTAACACTCCTGACATTATTCTTATATTATCATGCTATGGTTTTTATATTCGTCATCTTTTACCTGCTCTTGCCTCTATCTTCTGTACATATTCTTCTAAAATCTAAGTTGATGTTGAATTATCTGTAGTTTCATTTTTGTTTCTTTTCAACTTAAACTTTTTCTTCATCATTGTTTCTCTCTGTTTTCAGAATTTCATTCTTGAGAGCTTTCACGTCTTTCCTGGACTGATTTTTCACCTGTTTCTTAGTCCTTGGGATTATACCTCTCAGACTCCCAGATGGGGTGATCACTGCCTCCCATGGTTCCCATCATTTCTTACCTCAGCAACTAGTTCTTTTTTGTTGGTAAGAATCAGATTCAGAATCGAATTCCCCCTTGTTTCTTCGTCTACCTTTTGAAGGATGAAATTAGCAATAAGACAAGTCAAGAAATTATTACCTCTCTGTTTTTGTTAAGAACTTAGCAGATGTCTAGATAATTTAAACCCTCCCACACTATGACATCATGCCTCTGACAGACTTGTAATCCATTTCCCAAACTCCTCATTTATATTTCTTCCTCCTGTCTGGGTTGTCTATAGTGTTCTCCATTGAGAGTGTTGCTGCTGTTTCTGCTTGCCTTCATCTTCACCCAGATGTTTTTTACCATGCTTCCCCATTCTGATTCCTCAGTTTCCTCACATGAGTATATCTTCTTTTGGGGGGGGGGGTTGGTTTGGTTTGTTTTTTTGTGAGGCCATTGGGGTTGTCACCCCAGCATCACACAGCTAGTAAGTGTCAAGTGTCTGATCTGAGACTGGATTTGAACTCAGGTCCTCCTGATTCCAGGGCCATTGCTTTATCTACTGCACTACCTAACTGCCCCATGAGTATAAATTCTTAATGTCTAATAGTGTTATTCCACTTAAGCATAAGCACCCACACCTCTTTACCTATCCTTTTTTTTTTAAAATCACATCCTACCATAATCCTGGATCTCGATGTTCAATCAGATCTTACCAGTAATTATCACATAAAATTTTCCTCCTCACAGCTGGATCACTACTTCATCTTGTTTCTTATCCGTACTTGGTGCATTTGTTTATAGACAACTGAAGCTGTGACTTTCATTGCTGGCTCCTGACCTGAATTTTGTCTTCTGTGAACTTACAGGTATCTCTATGCTGGCCACAAACCTCTCTTGACTGTACTTTAAGATATAGTCCAGAAAACCAAATCCCATTCCCCGGCACCATTTTCTTAGCTAGCTCTTCACCTTTCAAATATATCTTTCTCTTTTGAATTCCTTGTCTTCGGTGGACAGCAGTGATGAAAACTTCACTTGTACCCTGAAGGTCTTCATTTGATTGTCCAAGGCTTTATAATCATCAACAATACTTTTTAGATTCTCCTAGCAGTGTTATTTTTGCCCATGAGAATCACCAGAAGTGAATCATAGTCCTCTGGTTTGACAGTTCTTAGGACTTTCTCTGTCAAGTCTTGAATATATACTTTGCCCAAAAGTAGATCTGTTGTTATCCAGGTCAACAAATACCTGCTTTAGTTTATCCTTTAGCAAAATGCCACCTTTACCCCATTGCTTTTTTCTACTTCTTACTGTCACTGGATGATTTTTCACCTGATAGCACCTACAAATACACATTATTCACTGGATGACAGGTTAATTGCTTCTTCCAAGCTCCCAGTTCTTTCTGAAAAATCTTGTATCTGTTTCTTGATTCCAAATGTTAGGCTTTCGTGCTTCCCTTTCTCTCTGTAACATTCTTCTACCCTCGCATCTTCTCACATAAGTAAGGATCTACTTCTTTATTTTCACATTGAAGCCCTTTCATTTTTTAAAGGAACTCTTCATTCTTCTTGCGAGGCTGGGCAGTGGAGCGCAGTGTCCTCAAGCTCCTTTACCTTTCTTCTTGGTGGAGAGCAGCCTACACTTAGACCTTGATGTGGCAGAAATGCAAACATTGCACACCGTGTAGATCACAGCACAATTCTCTCTGACTCATATGAACTGAAAGTGAGAGCTTTTAGTCTTTGTCAATTTTGTTAGCAACTTTGCTGGAGAACTGATTTTTTTTTTTCAACTCTTTGAGTCTTTTGAGTGGTTTTGGGAAGGTGGAACCCCAAGGGCAGACAACAGTAAGGAAACTCTACCCCTTCTATATCCTGTAAGGTTTGTCTCTGTAGTTAAGAATGTCAATCTTTTTCCCCTTAAGCCCTAGATTTTAGGCTGCTGATCTCTGCCTGTCACACTCTAGAATCAGAGTGTGGCTACCATTCATAGAAGAATAGATTGTTAGCTTGAAAGAAGTCTAGAGTTCATCTAATCCAACCTTCATTTTATAAAAGAACAAACTGAGGCATATCCTGAGTTTACTTGCCCAAGGACACAAAACTATTAAGTGGCAGAGATGGAATTCATATTCAGGTCTTCTGACTTTAGGTCCAGTGTTCTGTCTTCTGTCCTACTGCTTCTATCCTACTCTAAGCTACTGCTTAGTGGTTGATTGGATTAATAAGGGTACATGTCCTTCAAAATTATCCTCTTTGCTCTAGCTAATCCCTTATTATACATTCACCTGGTGAGTCACATGGTTTCATGAGGTCCTTTCCAACTTCGAAGTTCTAGCATTCTACTTTTTTACACTTTTCCCCCACCTAAAAATCTTCTCTAATGAAAAAGTTACGGCTACAGTTGAATAAATTGATTGCTCTATTATTAAGTTACTGAGTTACTGTCTGGGAAAGTAAAAAATAAAGATAGGGTTACTGTCTGGAATTAAGGAGGGTAAGGTTTGGTGTGAAAAGAGATTGAATTAAGAGACCTAGACATTGTACCACATCACACCTATCAGATTGGCCAGCATGACAAAACAGGAAAATGATAAATGTTGGAGAAGATGTGGGAAAATTGGAACACTAATGCATTGTTGGTGGAGTTGTGAAATGATCCAACCATTTTGGAGAGCAATTTGGAACTATGCCCAAAGAGCTATAAAAATGTGCATACCTTTTGACTCAGCAATAGCACTTCTAGGGCTGTATCCCAAAGAAATCATACAAATGGGAAAAGGACCCACATGTACAAAAATATTCATAGCAGTTCTTTTTGTGGTGGCAAAGAATTGGAAAATGAGAGGATGCCCATCAATTGGGGAATGGCTGAGCAAGTTGTGGTATATGAATGTGATGGAATACTATTGTGCTATAAGAAATGATGAACAGGCTGACTTCAGAAAAACCTGAAAAGACTTGTGTGGTCTGATGCTGAGTGAAGTGAGCAGAACCAAGAGAACATTGTACACAGCCACATTGTATGATGACTAATATTGATAAACTTAACCCTTCCTGGCAGTACAAGGATGTAAGAGGCCTTGTGATGGAAAGTGCTATCCACATCCAAAGAAAGAACTATGGAAGTTGAATTGCTGTTTTTTTTCCTCCTGTTGAGTTTTGTTTCCTCTTTCCACTGGTTCCTCCTATTGGTTTTAATTTTTACTTATAACATCACTAATGTGAAAATATGTTTAATATGAATATAAATGTATAGCCTATATCAGATTGTACGCTGTCTTTGGGAGGGTGATGGGGAGGAAGGGGCAGAAAAATTTTAAACTCAAATGCATATGGAAGTGATTATTGATAAATCAAAATAAATTAATATAAAAATAAAAAAAAGAAACCTAGACATTAATTGGATGGTCTAAGTAACCTCTAAAGTCCTATCCACCTCTTAACATTCTTGAATTCAGTTGCAGATCTATCAGTAACTAGCTGTGTGATCTTGGATTTAATAACTGTAAATCACTTCACCTCTCCAGGGGCTGTATTTCCTTATTTGTGAAATGAGGACAAAGTATGTCTGCTTTGCCACTTTCCTGGAAGTGATGTGAGATATAATGGGTGTTTCAGGCCATACAAACTAGAAAGCACTGTTCAGATGTACGTAGGATTGTAAGGTCTAAAGGAAATTATTTATTTGTGAATATGAAACTGCCTAGAAAAGTAGCAAGCACTGTATATAAAATCCTTGAATTCCTGCCCTGGAGAGGACTTCAGAGGTCATCTAATCTCTTTCTTATATTCTTCTCTCATCCTCAACCCCCTTTCCTCAGTATAGGAATCTCAATCTAATCTCTGCTTGAAGACCTTGGACTACTATTTAAAGCAGTCTTTTCATTGTTGGACAACTCCAGTTGTCTGCAAGTTCCTGCTTACCTTAAGCCCAAATGTGTTTAATTGATGCTTAACAGATGCCAATTCTTGCTTGTTCAACATTCTTTTTTCTTCTTTATTTTTAGGAATCTGTATCTGTCCTAAATCTCTTCACTAGAATCCGGTAACTCCCCAAGCCCACACACCAGGACCACACTACGTTGTACAGGGAAAAACCACTAATCAACGTGCATGGAACCCCAATTATCACCTGAAAGATAAACGGGGTAAGGCGGGTAGGTGGACCTGGAGAAACCTTCAAGATTCTTATTAAATACCTGATTGTGAACTCTGTTGAACAGTATTTGGGAAGGGGACAAGATTGGGGGGGAACCACTCAGATTCGAAGAGGAGCCCATTCTTCACAAAGGGCAAAACAGAAGAGAACCAAAATGGGCAGCATCTCCATTCCACACACCAGACAGAATTGGTGTGGCCAGGACCAGCTCAGCTTGAGAACAAAGTTACTCTTCAGCTCCGTCATCTCTGGGAAGAGACAAACAAACTTCCTTTTTTGTCATTGGTGTAGTCTGGGGGAAATGGGGACTGGGGGTCAGGGGAAAAGTCAGGCTGCATGTGACCTTAGAGTCATGGCAGCCCCATACCCCTCTGTTTAAATGGGCTGCTTTAGAAGCCAAGGCCCTTTGGAGCCAAACTTTCTCATGTATAATGGGACGGGAATTAAGAAACAGTAACCTTTCAAGGGATTCACAGCTGGGATTTGGGATTTCCAGCCCCCAGAAGGTGCCAAAGCTAGGAGTGACCATCCAGAAAAAGAGTGAAATGCCGTACTATGTGTTCTCCAGTGCATGCCACACACTCTTAACTGTAAGGCCAAACAGTTCTACTGTACTTCAGTATGATGATTTGTGTAGGTGGGATAGCTTATACTGGCAGATTGAACCACCCAGCTTAAAACATCCAGCACTTAAATTGTTTAGCATTTAACAACCACGAAGGCCTCCATGGAGACAGCAGAAAAAGGATTTCATTGCAGCTCAATTAAAATGACTTTTTAAGGAAACAATATCATTGAGAATGTGACCCATTCAAAACTCATCTCTCTGTATTAGCGTTATTGATAAATAAGAAATGACCAGTGTGTGAAAGTTCTAGCAGAACCAAGGAATGTTTGGGCGACCATATCTACTGCCACGTAGGTTATAGCACCACATGGGTCATAGAAAAGGGTGGGGGGTTGGTTGGTTTTGTTTTTTGGTTTTTTTTTTTTTTTAAGGATGAGGTAATATTGGGTTGGATTTGCTATCAAAGAAAACAAGTTATTTCAAATTGTCATTCTTTTGAATGGAAAAAGAAAGAGGGCATCATGTGTTTATGAATCTGGACACCAGCTTTTTTTGTAATCTTTATTAGATCAAAGCTTTTCAGAAAAGCATTTTTACTTTTCAGAGTGAAGTCTTAATTCTTTTGTTTCCTACTGGACAAGTGGGGTTCTTGGTGCTTTGAGTGATACAGTGTAGGGAAGATTGGAAGGGCAGTTTATGTGGCTTTTTGCTTAAAGAAAACATTGTTTCCACTCCCTGCAGTCCTTTACTCCTGTCTCTGTGCTAATCTTCAATCCTGCTGTACATTTTGCCTTCATCCCTGTTCCCTTTCCACACTGTAACTGGATGTCAGTCTGTTCTGTCTCTTATTTTCCTTGTTTTGGTTTTTCCTTTCAGTAGTATTCTACTCTACCATGTGGAACATGTGAGTTCTGAGTAGAGAGGTCAGTCAGGGATTAACAACTCCTGCGTAATGACCCCATTGAAGAGCAGTCTCCTTAAAAAAGAATTGGACAATTTTAACCTGACAAATTGTAGTTAATGTGTGTTCCATAGAGCTTTAGGCAAGGAGATCTTTGAAACCCAGTGCCTGGCTCTTCCTCCACCCTTGACCCTTTTGACAGTTCTTTGGCCAACCTAGGTGTGCCTATTGTAGCCTATAAGAGCTGTTGAAGCCAAACTACCATTTGAGCCTTTCAGTCTTTTGCCTTCCTCTTCCATGCCCTCTCTTATCTACCTTTTAAGCTGGAATGACATGGTATAGGCTTCTGTGACTCATGTAGAAATTAGCAGCCTGTCACAGCAGTTCCTACCTCAGAGGTTTAAGCCAGTGAGGGCCTGTTCTTGGAGTAGGAAAGAGCACTGAGCCTGGGTGGGAAAATATTGGGGAAAGGCAACTGATTGAAGTTCCAGGAGAGACTCAGTGCCTTTCGTGCTGGTCACGTATATGTGTGAGGAACATCCCCACGCCCATCCTGAATTGCAGGGTACTTTGAAAACCCCAGGTTGAAAAAGATGAAACAAGAAAGCCACCCATTCCTTGGGAGTCCAGATGGTCCGCTACCCAGCCATGCCATTGGAAAGACTGTGACAGGGCAACTGTGAACATTCTTTATGAAGTAGAGCAGTGAGCTGGTAGGAGACAAGACTGAGGCAGAGAAAAAGAGGAGTCTTGCCAACAAGCCAAGGTTTTCTTGGCTTCCTGACTTGAAAGCCAATCCCCAATGCCTTAGGTTACAGTTGAAATGCCCAACCAGGCCTCACCTTTCTCTTAGGTCTATACTGTGTAGCTTTTTCTAAGCTAAAAAGAGAATATTCAAAGCATCGGTGAGAATTTTATTTGGATTTATTGGAAAACTCTGCTTTTTGAAATAATGTTTCCTTTGCTCTGTGACTTTCCTTGAGCCCTCCCATATGTATGTCTGTGTGTGTATATATGTATTTGTTTGTGGTGGGGTTTTTTTTGTTTGTTTCATGTGTTGAAAATCAGCTCATGATTTTCATAAAACCCAGCCTCAGAAAAGCATGAGGATAGTAAAGGGGAATAACCAGCCAAGTCTCCAGAGTTTATCAGGTTGTTGCTTTTTTTAATGGCCAGTGAATGTGCACATTATTTTCATGCCTCTTAAAATTTTTATTTTTAAAATCAAACGTGATTAAACTGGACAGCTGAGAAACAGAATTTCATCCCACACCTAACTAGAGGCAGAAAGAGCATCTTCCCAATGGAATTAATCCCTCACCCAAGCCTCACAGCCCTGGGTAAAAAGGCCATTGAAGCCTGTGAGTTCTTTTCTAGGCCCAGTTGTCATTCATGGTCAAGAATCCTTAGGGACGTTTATCTGACTGCCCAGGGGTACCAAAGAGACTTTGCTGGGAGAAGAAGAGAGTGAGAGAGAGAGAGAGAGAGAGAGAGAGTATGTGTGTGTGTGTGTGTGTGTGTGTGTGTACATGTACATATATATATATTTTTTAGTTTTTATTTTTGTTTTGTTTTTCAATGATAAAACCAACTCCCGCCTTGTCCCCGTCCCCTGCCCTGTGCAGTTGCCAAAGGAATTCAACAAGTTCAGGGAACTGCCCTCAGAGAAGGTATCTCACTGGTTTGTGTTCGGGGGCGGGAGGGGGAGCCGTATGCATGCCTAGATCTGTGCATAGAATCTTGTGTCATTGATTGTGCGAAACAATTGGCTGTCCAGTGTCTGCTGAATTCAACTTGTAAATGAGACAACAAAAAAGTGAAATATTGTATTTTCCATGTATGATCTGTGACATTACTAAGTTGTACAGTTTTGAGGTGGTTTGGGGAAGAGTGGGGAATTTCTTCCCCCAGAATTTATTACAGGCCAGTCCACAGAGCAGGAGGCTTGTCCCACAAATTGCATCAAAAGGTGGAGAGTATATATTGAGAGAACAGTAAGTTTTTCATGTAAAGCAATGTAACTGGCATTAAACAAGTTGTAACTTTAAGCTTGACCCCTGTCTCTTTGTCAAAAGCTTGACACGCGAGTCCTATCACCCTGACACTTCCATGACACTGACTCCTCCCCAACCTTCCTCATTTCTGGATGGCTCCCAGCAGTTGGATAGATGGGTGCACTGGCCTTTTATGAGATGGGCTGGCAACCTTAATGCAAAGCCAGTACTGTGGCCCCTCCGGTAGTGTGCCCTGGGTTCCTAACTCCTTCATCTCTGACCATCAGAGGTCATCTAATCTAGCTCTTGTCTCCCAGCAAAGCTATACCCACTTTAGCTCAGACATTTCTAGGGGAAATCTGTCCTTTTTAATCCAGTTATTTATTGAGCAAGCACTGGGTGCCAGGCACTGCACAGGAAACTATTTCTGGCCTCAGAAAATTCATCATCTTTTGAAGTGTGCTAATATAAGTATATTCAAAACACATGCCAATTAAAAGATAATTGGGGTTGGGGAGGCAGTTGTAAGAATTATTGGACTGGACTGTGAGGGAAAGTAGGGCTCCTGAGAGGCAGCGGTAAGGAAGAAGTGCATTCTTGGAAAAGCAGATCGGAGCCAGGTGGAAGCTTAGATGGTGAAGAAAGAGTTAAAGATGACAAGTTTGTGTTTGAGCCTCTGTGAGGGAGTTTATCTGGTGGCAGCAGCACTTAATGGATTGACAAAGCAGTTATCTCACAGTATCTCAGTGAAATTGGTATCAGAAACATTCTACCCATTTCAGAGATAAGAAAGACTAAGGCTCAGAGAAGGTAAATGACTGCCCAAATAGTAGAGCCAGGAGTTGATTTTATCCAAGGGGGCAGAGACAGATGACCCAAGTCTGATCAAATCATGGGGTTTTTTTCCTCACTGTCTTTCACAACAAGAAAAGCTGTTATAGATATCACTGAAGGAAAATCTTCCATCTAACCAGTTATTTTTTAACTAGAGCAAAAACTAAATTTCAGAGGATGGTATGATTAATCAACAAACATTTACCTCCTACTGTGTGCCAGGTGCAAACATTGGTAAATGCCACATTTCCGCAGCAGCTCCATTGCCTTCACCGGAAGGAAGGCAGTTTCTTTAGGCACTTCCACCCAAAAAACCCAGGTCATGCTTTGCTTCACTGCTTTATCTCCAACAACCTCCTCCCTGGCTACCATGTTGACACAGTGTTAAAGGTGGGATTTAGACCTTGGTCTCTCCAGCTCCAAAGTCAACGCCCTTGTCTTCATGAGATGAAATGTAAAGTGCTTTACAAATTGCATGTATCTGCCTGGGCCTGTGATTACATCTTTATAGAGAATCACCAGGTAGAGAAACTGCCAATGTAGGTCAGTCTTAGAGTGACTTAGGGCCTGAGGTTAAATGACTTGGCCCATGGTCACACAGCCAGTACACATCAGGAACTTCCTGATGTCAAGCCCAGCAGTCTTATCCACTGTGCCAAGTTGCCTCACATTTAAATGCCACCTAATTATCTAGTCAAATGCCCTCATTTTATGGAGAAAGAAACATGGGCCCATAAAGTGACTTGCAGACAGGTAGTAAGTGGCACAAGCGATATTCAAAACCAGATTCTCTGTCTCCAACTTCAGTGTTCTTGCATTGGTCATAGGAGAATTCTATTAGATCAGCAAAGGAAGAAGATAGGACATTTCCCTCTCTCCCTCCTCTAGATTCAGTTAAGGATCGCCCACCACCTGGGGATGGAGACGCTTGTTTTTAGAATAAGGGAAGGAAGATTAAAAGAATCTAGTAATTGAGAAGGGGACATTCAAGGCTTTTGAGTTTAAAATTCAACAAACATTAAGCACCAACTATGTGCAAAGCTCATTACCACTTAATGGGTGAGAAAGTTACAATAAAACGTCTCATAAAGGGACAAAATTAAGCATTTAGCACAGTGCCTGCACATAGTAGGTGCTTAATGCATGTTTAGTGACTGATACACAGTATCACGTAAGTGAATTAGAGAGGTACAGAACAAAGTACTGTGCAAAAGCTGAATGGGATGGTTATTACCAAGAGAGGGAATTACCAAGGAAGGCTTCCTGAAGAAGGTGGCATTGGTGGGAGGAGGCTAGTTATTTTATGAGTTAAGCAAAAATTTAAGATGAAAATATGTATTGGTTGGTCCCAGTATTGGGGTGCCACACACCCATGCACCATGCACACACCCATTTTTCTGGAATACCTATCAATTTCTTTTCCTTTCAAAGATATTCTTTAGGGCTCTGGGTTGTATTTGGATCAGCTTGCTTCAGCACACTGAATGAGTTCAAAACTGTAGGAACCAGCAGGAGCAAAGAATCTTATGGGCTGGTTTTTAAGTCCTTCCACAACCACCTCTATCTTTTCAGGCTTATTCCGTGATAATCCCTTTACCCATGATGGCTCACCCAAACTTACTGTTTGATTTCTACACGTGGTTTATATTCTTCTGCCTCTGTACCTTTGTTGGCTCTTTCCTGCTTGTGGAATACCATAACCATCACATCTGTCCTTTGACACCCATTCTTTAAAGCCCAGATCAAATATAACCTCTTCCAGAAAGCCTTGCCTGATCATCACAGCCAGTAATGACCAGTCCCCCAGGACCAACCCTAACTGCTTATTTGTCAACCTCATCCCTTTTTCATGTTTTATTATGTATAAATAACTATGACTATCATCTCTCTACTAGAATGTGACTGAGGGCGAGAACCTGGCCCCCAGCACTAAGCAGAAGTTTCCGCATGTACCAGATACTTAGTAACTATTGAAAAACTGGGCCTTGAAGAATTGAGACTTAGGTCCAGGGGATAGGAGGAGGGCATTCTAGGCAGGGGGGACAACGGAAAGAAATATTTAGGGACAGGAATGAACATGGTTATCATTTTTATGATTATTAGATATCTATTGTCAAATTAATCCTCTTATTAGGCCTCTTTCCCAAGTGGATAACCCTGTAGTGAGAAACTTCACTCTTAGCTAGGCAAACCCTCAGATAGTAGATGCAGTCTAGCTCAAAACCATACCCAAAGCTACCTAGCGTGGTACGTCTTCCCAGAGCTTGTGTTTTGGGGCTTTGGAGCACCTGGGGGACCTCCATCTCATTCAGTTAAGTACTAAGTATGTGCAAAGAGATTCTGCTTGATAAGAATTGGAGCTTTGGAGAGAGGAAGGCTTAACTTCTAAGTCCTACTGGGTTTATGACCTAAAAGCAAGTCACTAAACTTTCTGTGCCTCCAAGGGAACTCTGAAAGACAATTAATTGCAAAATAATTGAAGGTCTACCTTGGAGCAGCCAGGTGGTGAAGTGGTTAGAGCAGCGGGCCTGGAGTCTAGAAAATTTATCTTCCTGAGTTCCAATCCTACCTCCGACAATTCATGTTTGCCTACCTTTCCTCATCTATAAAATGAGCTGGAGAAGGAAATGGCAAACCAGTATCTTTGCCAAGAAAACCCCAAGTGAATAGTCAGATACAACTGAAATGACTGAACAGCTACCTTGGAGTAAAGAGTTGACTCTTTGGGAATTCCCTACCCTTAATGAAGTCATAGAGATTGGCCAAAACCGTCAGTATGCTAAGCTTGTAAGACTAGTGGAACAGCTCAAGGAAGAGCATGTTGATTGAATCATCTTTGGAGGATTTACAGAAAGATACGGTGACCATTACACAAAATGGGAAAGCTTGTAAGGTTTGTTACCTAGGTACCAGTGGAAAGGAGTCTCCATATAGATGAGGCCACAGATAACCATAAGTTCATTATATGGGAATGGTGTTTACTCCAAGTGATGGGGAAGGTGCATCTTGAGTTCCTGGTCTTTCCGTTGGTACTGGAGAGGGGAGTTGATTATTAGGGTAAGAGTGGGAACAGTACATGCTAAAACCATCTGGTGACCTGGAAACTTCCTGATTGACTGAGGATAATAGGGTATAGATGGTCAATAAACATTTTATTAAGAACTTACTAGGTTCAAGGCACAGTGCTAAGTGCTGGAATTGTTGTTTTTCATCATTTTTGAAGAGGGCCAATGACATCAGAGGGTGATGTCTTGATTTGCACATGAATTGGATGTAAGTGAGTCAGAGTTGCACCAAGTCCTTAGCCTCACTCTTCCAGAGTCATCAAAGTCCAATGGCAAGGTAAAATCAGAATGACTGGGGATGGCCTGGGATGCAGGCATCTTCAACTTATGACCAAGCTCTAAGCGTTCCCCAGCTCCTGCTGCAGCCGCTTTTATGGCCATTGGAACAAATTGTTCTCATCCACCCATTCTGCTGGAGGGAATCTTCAGTGCTTGTGGTAGAAATCCCTCTATCTCGCTGACAGGTTTGAGGCCTCTTGGTGCTCCTCAGCCTGGTTTAGCCTGGCTGTCTAGACAGTTTTATCAGGGTGTGGCTGCTGCTGTGCATGCTACGACTTCTTGGAGCCACTGGTGAGAAGTGGTTAAAGGTGGACATCACAGGTGGATGAAGAGCCCTGAAAAGAGCTCGGCAAGCCCTCACACCAGAGGTGCTGTGATAGTCATCCCTAAACGCCTTTGCTAGGTTACAAAGAAAGGCAAAAGACATTCCTTGCCCTCACGGAGCTCACAGTCACAGGAGACCACAAGCAAATAAATATATATATACATAAACAAGCTATACACAGAATAAATAAGAAATAATTGACATAGGGAAGGTACTAGAATTAAGAGGGATTGGGAAGGCTTCCTGTAGAAGATGGGATTTTAGCTGCTGTGTGAAGGAAGCCAGGGAAGCCAGTAGACAGACATGAGCAGTGTGACCCTTCCAGACTTGGGGACAACCAAAGAAAATGCTCAGAGCCCAGAAGTGGAGTGTCTTGTTGCAGGAACAGCAAAGAAGGAAGCCAGTGTATTAAGAGTACGTGGTAGGGGCGTAAGAAGACTAGAAAGGTAAGGGAGAAGGAGTGGGGCTAGGTTACGAAGAGTTTTGAATGTGAAATATAAGATTCTATTTGCTCTTGGAGGTGATAGGGAGCCATTGGAGTTTAAGTAGGAGGGTGATGTGGTCAGACCTATTCTGTAGGAAAATCGCTTTGGTGGTTGAATGGAGGATGGCCTGAAGTGGAGAGAGACTTGTAGCAGACAGATCCACCAGCAGGCTATTAGAACAGCCCAGCCATGGGGCAGCTAGATGGTACAGTGGATAGAGCACTGGCTCTGAAGTCAGGAGGATCTGAGTTCAAATCCAGCTTCAGACCAAACACTTGACACTTACTAATTGTGTGACCCTGGGCAAGTCACTTAACCCCATTGCCAAAAAACAGAACAGTCCAGCCATGAGGTGATGAGGGCCTGAACTAGGGTGGTGGCACTGTCAGAGAGAAGGGGACATATATGATTGTTGCAAGGGTGAAATCAATAGGCTTTGGCAACAGTTTGGATATGAGAGGGGAATGTCACATAGTGAGAATGATGTCAAGGTTATGAGCCTGGGTGACAGGAAGAATGATGATACCCTCACCAGTAACAAGGAAGTTTGGAAGGTGGGGGGAGGTTTAGGGAGAAAGACAATGAGTTCTGTTTTGGCATGTTGAGTTTAAGTTGTCTTCTGGACATCCAATTTGAGTTATCTGATAGACTATTGGAAATGCCTAATCAGAAGAGAGGTTAGGGCTAGATAAGTAGATTTGAGAATCATTAGCATAGAGATCCTTAAGAGCTAATGAGATCAACAAATGTTAGGGTAATTTTCTCATGGAAGTTCTAGCTTCTCTCAGCAGAAGCTGAGGGTCACAGCCTGTTGCGTGGCAAAAACAAGGAAGTCTCACAAGACCTCTCCTTTGCTGACACGCAGCTCCCACAGTTGGCTCAGCTCTCCTCTCATTGGGAGAAGAGTCCTACTCATACCCCTGATACAAGGGCTGCAGGTGTCCAGCAGACTTGGTGATTGGCTATCACGTGGAGATCATGCTTTGATCAGGTGTTACTAGGGATATAAAAGAAAGCTACTAGCACTTAATAAACGGAGCTCCTGCCATCTTGCTGTCTCCTGCCTCATCAATGTGCCTCCGGGTTAAGAGTATTGAGCTGGTCTCATGCTCACCACTGCAGCGGCTGCGTCAAACAAATGAAGTAGTGTAAAGGGAGAAAGAAGAGGCCCTAGGATAGAGCCCTTCGCAACACCCATAGTTAATGGGTATGGCCTTAATGAGGTTCCAGTAAAGGAAACTCAGAGGAATGGTTGGATAGGTAGGAGGAGAACTAGGAAAGAGTGGTGTCCCAAAAATCTAGAGAGAAAAGAGTATAAAGAGGAGAGTGATCAATAGTGCCAAAGGTTTCAGAGAGGTCAAGGGGAATGAGAATTAAGAAAAGGTCATTGGATTTCACAATTAGGAGATCATTGGTGTAACTTTGGAGAGAGCAGTTTTGGTGGAATGTTAAGGTTGAAAGCCAGAAGACTGCGGACAGTTAAGAAGAGAGCAGGAGGAGAGGAAGTGGAGGCATGCATTGTAGACGGCCTTCTCAAGTTTAGTCACAAAGGGTATAAGAGATGTAGGATAGAAGGATCAAATGAAGTTTTTTTTGAGGATGGGGGAAATATGGGTATATTTTTAGGCAATAGGGAAGGAACCAGTAGATAGGGAGAGATTGAAGTGACAGAAGGCATGTCTGTATGAGATGAGGACAACGAGAGAAGAGATAGGTTTTGGTGAAAGGCTTCAAAATATGAGGCAAGATTCTCAGCTGAGAATCACACATGACTTGGCAGCTGCCACCATAAAGAAGGGGAGCTTGGAATATAATATTCCACAAGGCAAAAGAAAGTCTTATAACCAAAAATAACCTATCCAGCAAAAGTAAGTGTAATCCTAGTTGGGGAGAGGATGGGGAGTGGAGGGTGAGAGGGGGGAATGGATTGTTAATAGAATAGAGGATTTCTAAGCATTCCTAATGAAAAAGCCTGAAATGAATACACATTTTAAAATGAAAATATAGGCACCAGGAGAAGCATAGAAAGGCACACATATTGATGTTGCAATTAGAAGAGAATGTGTGTGGATAAATTGTTTAACATAGTAGGAGAGGGGCAGCTAGGTGGCGCAGTGGATAGAGCACTGGTCCTGAAGTCAGGAGGACCTGAGTTCAAATCTGGCCTCAGACCAAACACTTGACACTTAACTAGCTGTGTGACCCTGGGCAAGTAACTTAACCCCAATTGCCTAAAAAATAAAATAAAATAAGTAAAAAAAAAAAAACATAATAGGGGAATAAGAAATAAATTCTTCTCAAAACCCTAATATCTTTTAAGGGTCATAGAGTATAGTAAAAATAACAGACCTTTTAGTGATTTTGTTTGTTTTGACGGTCCAAGGAGAAAGGCATAAATGGGATGCAATGGGATGCATACTGGGGAAGCAAGAAAGAAGGGGAGGGAAATCACTATCACAAAGCAAAAGTGTCTAAAATTAAGAATATATAATAAGAAGAGAAGGGATATGGGAATGGAATGTTATCCCATGAACCCCCTTTTCATCCGAACTAGATAAGAGTGAACATGATTATTACCACACACAGACTACCCATAAAGATTTTTGACAGAAATACATTAAATTCAAAAGAAATAAAGGAATCAACAAGGACAAGGGTGGAGGAAACCCACCAGTGGGACCAATGACATCACAGGGTGACGTCTTGACTCGAGTGAATTGCATTTAAGCGAGGCAGAGTTGCACAAAGTTGTCAGTCTCCCTCCCGGAGTCATTGAAGTGCAGTAGCAAGACAAAACAGGACAACCGGGGGTGACCCGGCATGCAGTGTATGACCTTGGCATCTTTGATGTCTGACCAAGACTAATGCTCCATAGCACCTGCTTCAGCCGCCTTCATGACCATTGGAACAAATTGTTCTCATCCACCCCTTCCACCAGAGGAAATCTTCACATCTAACTCACTGAAGGGTTTGAGGCCTATTGGTTACCCTCAGCCTGGCTTAGCCTGTCTGCCAAGAGGATTTTACTGAGGTGTGTTCCCTGCTGCACGTGCTGTGGCTTCCTGGGGCCACGGTTGAGAGTTGGATGAAGGTGGACTGCAAAGATGGATGAACAGCCCTGAAAAGGGCTTGATTTGCCCTCATGAGCGGGATAGGTCAGGAAATAGTCATGAGTAAAACAGACTCAAATGTTGGAAAGAGGAACATGAAGGAGAATTAAAAGGGAAGGAAGAAAGAGGAAACACTTAGGATCAGGGACAGGAGAAGGGGAAGAGAAAAGCTGCAAGAGAGAGGAAACAAGCCTTTATGTTTTTAGATCATGTTAGGCAAACTCCCTCTTTTCTACCACCTTCTCATTCATAAACAGAGAGGTGGAAGCAAAGAGAGGAAAAAGGACAGGAGGACAGATGGAGAGAGTGATTAGGATCAAACAAAATCCTTCAAAGTGCATCATAACCTCTCTTACCATCGCCTTCCCAGTCCTTTTATACCTCACTCCCCTCCTCATTATTCTTAGATCCAGTGACACTGGCCTCCTGACTATTCCTCACATGTGTCACTGCATCTCCTGACTGTGGACGTTTTCACTGGCTGTCCCATGTGCCTGGAATTCTCTCTCTCCTTATCTCCATCTCCTGTCTTCCTTGGATTTCCTTTTGTTCTTCAGTCATGTCTGACTCTTCATGACCCCAGTAAGGGTTTTCTTGGCAAAGATCCTGGAGTGGTTTGCCATTTCCTTCTCCAACTCATTTTACAGATGAACAAAAAATGAGGCAAACAGGGTTAAGTGATTTGCCCAGGGTCACCCAGCTAGTGGCTGAGGCCGTATTTGAACTCCAGGCACATTACTCTGTGCACTATGGCGCCACCTAGTTACCTCTTGGATTCCTTTAGGTTCCAGGTAAAATAGCTTCTGCAAGAAGTCTTTTGCCAGAACCAGGAGAACATTGTACACAAAAAAACTACATTGTGTGATGACTAATATTGATAGACTTAACCCTTCTCAGCAATACAAGGATTTAAGACATCTCCAAAGGCCTCGTGATGGAAAACGCTATCCACATCCAAAGAAAGAACTATGGAATCTGAATGCAGATCGAAGCATACTCTGTGCTATTTTTTTTCTTCTGTTGTGTTTTGTTTCCTCTTTCTGGGGGTTCCTCCTATTGGTTCTAATTCCTACTTACAACATCACTAATGTGAAAATATGTTTAATAGGAATGTATATGTCTAGCCTGTATCAGATTGTGTGCCGTCTTGGGGAGGGGAGGGAAGGGGAGAAAAATTTAAAACTCAAAAGCTTATGGAAGTGATTGTTGATAATTCAAAATAAATTAATAAAAAATGTATCAGTAAAAATTAAAATAAAAACAAATGCTAAAAAAAAGAAGTCTTTTGCCAGTCCCCCTTCAAGTTAGTGCCTTCCCTCTAAGATGAGCTCCTGTTTATCCTGCTCATATCCTATTTGTTTGCAATATTTGCATGTTGTCTTTCCCCACTAGACAGTGAACGTTTTGAGAGTAGGAATTTTATGCTTTGGTTGTTTTTTTTGTTTTCACCAGTGCTTTGTACAGTATCTGGAACATAATAGGACATTATTAAATGCTTGTTGATTGTTGATGACTTGAATGAATTCACCCATAAAACAGAAGAGAATAGCAGAATGAAACAGAAAATCAAATCTGACGACGTGTCACTTAACAAGAAATACTTTAAACATATAGAATTAAAATGAGGGACTGGAGCAAAATCCGTTGTGCTTCAGCTGAACTGAAAAAAGCAGCCATTGCAATCATGATTTGAGATAAGGCTACAGTAAATACAGATGTGATAAACTAATAAATGAGATAAGAGAGAAGTAAAATTGCATTTATCTCTTGTATCTCTTGTGCTTAAGATACCACAAATAATAGCATAGCATCTAAATGCTTAAAGAAAAAGTTAATTGAATTAGGAGAAGTAAAAACCATAATAGTGGGGGACCTTAATGTATCCCTTTCACATATAGACACTTCTAACCAAAAAATAATCAAGAAATAAGGACCTGAATAGAACTTTACAAAATTAGCAGTGATAGAGCTCTGGCCCTTATTGAATAGGAATAGAAAAGAGCTGTACACATTACCTTTATTTTTTTTTTTTTAGTGAGGCAATTGGGGGTTAAGTGACTTGCCCAGAGTCACTCAGACAGTGAGTGTTATGTATCTGAGGCCAAATTTGAACTCAGGTCCTCCTGACTCCAGGGTCAATGCTCTATCCACTGCACCACCACTGCACCCTAGAAGGTACCTTTATAAGAAATGATCATATATTAAGGCATAAATACCTCTCAAAAATACAGCAAAATACAAAAATACAAAAAATACAATCACAATGCAATAGAAATTATATTCAATAAAAGGCCTTTAAAATAATAAAAAATAATTGGAGACTAAATAACAATTCTAAAGAGCTGGTGGATGAAAAAAACAAATTGCAGAAACAGTAGGGAATTTCATAAAAGAAAGTAACAAGTATGAGACAACATTCCAAAACTTGTGGGATGCAGCTATTTCTAAGGGAAAATTTTATATCTCTGAATGCTTTTTTTCTTCCAGCATTTTAGCATAGTGCCTGGCAATTAGTAGGTGCTTAATAAAAGTTCATACTAAAAAAAAACTTGAACAATAAAAAAATTCTCCCAACAAAGTAGAAATTTTGAAAATTAAAAGATTAGTAAAATTGACAGCAAAAAGATCATTGATTTTGAAAAACTAGAAACTGGTTTTATGAAAAAACTAATAAAATAGATAAAAAGTTAGTTAACTTGATTTTTTTAAAGATAAAGGAAAACTGAATTGTTCATATCAAAAATTAAAAAGGAGAGCTCTCAACTGGAAAAGAAGTAATCAGAAACTACTTTGCCCAAATAGCAATAAAACAGATTAACTTAGAGGAAAGGATGAATACTCACAAAAATATAAAATATCCATATTAACACAAGAAGAAATAGATGACTTAAATAATTCAGTATCAGAAAAAATAAATTGAACAACCATAAATGACCTTCCAAAGAAAAAGTCCAGGGACCAGATGGCTTTACATGTCAATTTTTATTAAACATTCAAAGAACAATAACCTTTTTACCATAAGAAAAGTAGGTACCACTCTAATCTCTTTAGGTTACAAATATGGTCTTGATACTATGTACCAGCAAGAGAGACAAAACATAAAGAAAACTGCAAACCAATATGCCTAATGAACATTGAAACAAAAAATTTAATAAAATATTAGCCAGCAGGTTGCTAAAACATATTAGAAGGACCATCATATACTATGACCAGGTTGAGTTTATACCAGAAAGGCAGGATTGGTTCAACATAAGAAACACTATCAATATAATAATGTTAATAAATATAAATAATAAACACCATATTATCATATCAATCGATGCTGAAAAGGCTTCTGACAATATCCAGCATACGTTTCTATTAAAAACTCTAGAAAACATGGGAATAAATGGATCTTTCACTAATATAGTAAATAAAATCTATATAAATATAAGAACAAACATATGTAATGCAGAAAACTGAGAAGATTTTCCAATAATATCAGGAAATAAAGCAAGGATGCCAATTATCACCATTCCCAATTTTTACATTATTTTTATTTGTTAAATTTAAATTTTATTTTCAGTTAGAAAAAATCCACCGTCTCCTTTCCACCCATCCTTCTCTTCCAAATGAAAAAGAAAAACAAAACTATTACAAATATGTATAGTCAAGCAAAACAAATTTCCCCATCGGCCATTTCCAAAAAATTATTTCTCATTCTGTATTTTGAATCTTTCACCTATCAAGAGGTGGGTAGCATGTTTCATCATGAGTCCTCTGAAATCATAGTTGGTCATTATGTTGATCAGAATTCCTAAGTCTTTCAAAGTTGTTTGTCTTTATAATAGTGTTGTCATTGTATAAATTGTTCTCCTGATTCTGCTCACTTCACTCTACATCAGTTCTTACAAGTCTTTTCAGGTTTCTCTGAAAACATCCCCTTCATTTCTCACAGCACAATTGTATTGCATTCCATAACATGTATATACCATAACTTACTCAGTCATTTCCCAATTGGACAGCACCACTTTAGTGTCCAATTCTTTGCCACTGAAAAAAAAGAGTGGCTATAAATATTTTTGCACATCTTTAGTTAGAATTTGTTTTGCTTGGAACTAATCCCTTCCTTAATCCAACATCTCTCTTATTCCTCTCTCTCCCTTCTTTTTCCTTGTACCAAACTGTGTATATAGATATTCTTCCTTCTTTTGACCAGTTCAAATGAGAATGAGATTCAACTGTCAGCTGTTCCTCCCACCCTTTTCTCCTCCTTTGTATAGACCTTTACTTGGGTACCTTGATTAGGTAAAATAATCCTCCCTAACCTTCCTTCCCCTCTCTCTCTCCCCAGTGTATTCCTCTTCCTTTCCCTTTCCCATCTTCTTTTAAGATAATTAAGATGTTACAGAACTACTCTCACTTACTTCTATCTTACTTACCAAACTACCTCTATGACCCCTGAAGATGATGATGATGTTCATCTATTTCAGTCATGTCTGACTCTTCATGACCCCATTTGGGGTTTTCTTGGCAAAGAAGTGTCTTTGTAATTTGCCATTTCCTTCTCCAGCTCATTTTAAAGGTGAAGGAACTGAGGCAAAGAGGATTAAGTGACTGTCCCAGGATCACAAAGCTGGTAAGTATCTGGGGCTATATTTGAACTCAGGTAGTTGAGTCTTCCTGACTTCAGGCATGGCACTCTATCCACTGCACCACCTAGCTGACCCCTGATGATAGTAACCTTCCAAGGGAATGCATGTATCATCTCCCTATATTAGAATATAGTTTATCTGTGTTTAGTCCCTTATGATTGTTCACTTGTTTTTCTTTTTTATGTTTCTCTTAACTCCTGTGTTTGCACTTCATATTTTCTGGTCTGGTCTTTTCATCAGGAATGCTTGAAAGTTTTCTGTTTAATTAAAGGTCCAACCTATATCCTTTGCCTTCTGGAATATCTTATTACAAGCATTCTGCTCTCTTATAGTAGTGGCTCCTCAGCGCTTGAGTTCTTTCTTTCTGATTCTTTACAGTATTTTGTCTTTGATGTGGGAACTCTGGATTATGGCTATAATATTCTTAGGAGTTTTTATTATAGTTTCTTTCAGGAGGTGACCAGTAGGTTCTTTTTTTTTTTCTTTTGGCAAGGCAATTGGGGTTAAGTGACTTGCCCAGAGTCACACAGCTAGTAAGTGTTATGTGTCTGAGGCCAGATTTGAACTCAGGTCCTCTGAGTTCTGGTTCTGTGCACTTCTGGAGGAAATGTCTAGACTAATTCTGTTACTGCTTGATTAGGGTATTGATTAGGGTGTAATTCCAGGGATAGCTCAGGTTGGGGACCTATAAGTTTTCAGTCCTCCTGAAGTGCTCTGATTTAGAGCAAAGTCTGCTTACTGCCCCCACATCTGAGCTTTGCAAATTCCTGACCTGGATTTGGGTCTGAGCAACACACCTGTGGGCACAACACACCTGTGCCTCATTTGAAGTTCTAGTAAACTTGCTGCTGGACTAAGCCACTATAAGCCAGCTGGAAAGTTCTGCTGATTCACAATTACAGAACTGTAAGCTCCAGGGCAGCTAGGTGACGCAGTGGCCAAGGTACTGGCCCTGAAGTCAGGAGGACCTGAGTTCAAATCCAGCCTCAGATCAAACACTTGACCCCAATTGCCTTCAAAAAAGCAAAAGAAACAAAAGAACTGTAGGCTTCCCTTTGGTATGGTATTAAGCAATCAATAAACATTTATTAAGTACTACTATGTGCAAAGCATTGTGCCAAGTTCTGAGGATACAAAAAGAGGCAAAAGATAGTCCCTGCCCTCAAACAGCTTATAATCTAATGGGAGAGATAACCTGCAGACAAATATATACAAAACACACTTATACAGGATAAATAGGAAATAATTAACAGAGGGAAGGCGTTAGGATTAAGAGCAGTTGGGGGGCAGCTAGATGGCACAGTGGATACAGCAGCAGCCCTGGAGTCAGGAGGACCTCAGTTCAAATGTGACATCAGACACTTGACACTTACTAGCTGTGTGACCCTGGGCAAGTCACTTAACCCCAATTGCCTCACCAAAAAAAAAAAAAAAAAAAAAGAATTACAAGTGTTGGAGGGGCCTAAGGAAAACAAGCCCACTAGTGAACTGTTGGTGGAGCCATGAATTTGCCCTACTACAAAGCAATTTGGAATTGTTACTAACCAAATTGTTAGTAACCAAAGTTACTAACCTGTGCATACTTTTTGATCCAGTGTTACCACTACCAGGCCTATATTCCCCAGAGGGATCAAAGAAAGAGGAAAAGGATGTCTTTGAACAAAAATAGAGTAGCTCTTTTTGTGGTAGCTCCAAATTAGAAACTAGGGGCTATCCTCTTGAGGAATGACTAAACAAATTATGGTATATGGATGGAATATCATTGTGCTATAAGAAATGGCAAAATGGACAGTTTCAAAGGAAACTGGGAAGATGTCTATGAATTGATGCAAAGTGAAGTGAGCAGAACTAGGAGCACAATTTACACAATGACAGCAACATTGTAGAGAAAAACAATTTTGAAAGACTTTAAAATTCTGATCAATGCAATGATAAACCAAGACAAACCATATCAAGCACTTCCTACCTGAGAGGCGATGAACTTAAAATGCAGAGGGAAACAGGCATGATCAACATGGGAATTTTTTTGTTGGACTATGATGCATGTTAATGATGAGGGTGTTTTTTGTAGGTTTTCTTTGTTTAGTAGGGAGCAGGATAACGGGATCAACATCATAAAGGCAGGTTCAGATAAATATGAATGCTTGCACAAGTAAATTCATTTTCTTTTTAAAAGATGAAATTTAATAGGATAAATGCAAATACATACTTCGGTCCAAAAAATCAACTTCACAAATACTAGCTCTCCACTACCAAGAGTTCTCCTTGGCCACAGACCAGGCACAATAGGTGGGAGTCGGCACTGGAAGATTTCACTTGGATTTAAGGAAAACCTGATAAGCACAGTTCCCCAAACATGGAATGGACAGCTTTTGAGGTGATAAGGGGTTCCTTCTCACTGGAAGTCTGAATGAACAAAAGTCAAATGACTGCTTGTTGGGGAGGCTGTTCATGGGGTGGTCCTGAAATCCCTTCCAACTTTGGAGATTCTGTGATTCTGTTCCTGTGCTCTGAAAAGTATCACCCAATCACCTTTCTCTCCTTGTTGTTCAATTTTTTTTCAGTTGTGTCTCTTCATGACCCCATTTGGGGTTTTCTCAGCAAAGATACTGGCATGGTTTGCCATTTCCTTCTCCAACTCATTTTGCAGATGTGGAAACTAAGGTAAACAGGGTTAAATGACTTGCCCAGGGTCACACAGATAGTAAGTATCTGAGGTTACATTTGAACTTTGTTCTTCCTGACTCCAGATCTGGTGCCCTCTAGCTGCCTTCTTAGAATCCCTGGTTTCTGTCAATGTTCAGGCAATGAACTGCTTTATATGTATTTTTTCTTGATCTCCTTAGCTACTAATGCTTCCTACTCCTTCCCTCAAAAGGAAAAAAAAACCCTCATATTTATGTATTTTGAACTTACTTACATATGTGCATGTTGTATCTCCCCCAATAGAATGAGGGAAGTGGCGATTTCATGGTAATCTTTGTATCCTCCAGGCAGATCACAGTGTTTGAAGGCACATAGTAGGTGCTTAAATATTTGTCGAGTAATTAATGAATGAGCTGAGGAAAACCACTCTTGTGGCCTGAATTGTCTGGGGTGCGGGGTGGGGATAGAAAAAGGGGAAAGAAAGAGGGAGCAGATGTCAAACCCAGCTGTCTAGTTAGGGTGGCGGTCACAGGAGAAGGGAAATAGCAATTAGTTTTAGCTATTATCTGGATGCAATTACTAAGGCCCAACTAGCCTCAGGGACCGAAAGGTCAGGGGATTCAGTGACTTGAGTTCTTTTAGAAAGCAGCCAAAGCAACTGGGTAAAGGAGAATACTAATAAAGCACTTTAGAACTCTGATTGCTGAGATGCTCAGTGTGATGTCAGAGGGCAGATGGTGGGGCTCACTCTGATTCTATTCCTGCCTCCTGTGTGAGGGGTGGTGGGGTATGTCTGGAATGAGGCATCCTTTGTCGGACTGCCATTATGTTGATTTGTCCTTAACTATACTGTTTTACCAGGATGAGGAAGAGGAGGGTGGGAGTCACCAAAAACACTTTGTAAAAGTAGTGAAAGACAAAAGCTCTGAGGCCAAAGTAGTTCCTATGCCACCACACTCCGTTTCCCTTCTGTCTACCTTTGCCCTGGCTGTTCCCCATACCTAGAATACCATCCCCTCCTCATCTCTACCTCCTGGCTCTCGGCCTCCTTCAAGATGGCTCACATCCCACTTTCTATAAGAAGCATTTCCTAGTGCCTTCCCCTGGTCCTGGCTAGGACTTTCTCCTCTGAGATTACCTGTGATCCACTCTGTATCTACTTTATATGGAACCAATCAATAAAAGACCTATGGGATCAGCTCAACTCTGCAGAGATGGTCCCCCAAGAAGCTGACTCAGGGTCAAACTGAAACGAGAGCTCTTCTGATTTCCCCCATCAAAAGCAGACACAGACTCTCCCAATGTGTGACCACATTCCTCTACCTGTAGTCCCAGTCAAGCAGGGTTAGCACCCAGGGCTCCCACCCCAGCCCCCCTAGGCCCCACCTTCATTTGTTGCTAGGGCCTTGCTGCTTGTCCTCTCTTTGTTGTTAGCAACAATAGACCTCCCCTCCTACAAAGAGGACAGTGGCAGCGGTTCTAGCCTGACCAGCAAACATGGGGGGTCCTAAGTGGGAGCATGATCGTCCTTATGTCCCTCAGGGGACTCTGGAAACTGACTTCCCCACACCTCTCTATAGGTGAGTCTCTAGGATGAAGGATGGGCACCGCACCCCCCTTCACCCCTACCATCTCTGTCCAGCTCAAGGCTGGAGACATCAGAAGTCTCATGGAGCTGGAGTGGGTTTGGATTGGGAAAATGGGGAGCTGTTTGATTCCAGCCTCCCAAACAGCTGATGCCAGAAGGGACCTTAGAACACTGAAGAGCAGAGCAAGGAAAGGACCTTAGAACATAATCTATCAGAACTAAAAATGTACCTTAGAACATAGAAAACAGAATCATAGAACAGAACAGAGACTACTAGAACTGAGAAGGGCCCTTACATGTCACAGAGTCCCATTCGCACTTCCGATTTCTAGTTTCACATGAGGAATGGCTATCAAGCCCTCACCTTCTCACCTTCAGGCTCTTCTCAGCTTGGTCACTTTCCTCCCTTTGCAGTCTTCATAGATTTCCCTCTCATCTGAGCCCTCAAACCACATCTTCTGTCAAGGCTCAGTTCAAATCCCAACTTCTGCACAGCCCTTGCTCCTGGCTCCCCTCTTCTTTGCCACCATGAGTGCTTCCACTTCTTAGATCACTTTTCCTCCACTCAGAATCCATCTCCTGTCTAAACAATCACTAGTGATAAAAAGCTTTGAAAAAGTAAAAACACTGTCCAGGCCTTCAGGGAACTTACATTCTAATGGAGAAGACGACATCTAAATAACTATGCACGTATGGGGAAGGGAAAGGGGATTCAGTACCAGGCCTGGAGTCAGAAAGATTGATCTTCCTGGGTTCAAATCTGGCCACAGACACTTACTGGCTGTGTGACATTGAGCAAGTCACTTCAACCTGTTTGCCTCAGTTTCCTCATCGGTAAAATGAACAGAAGAAGAATGGCAAACCATTCTAGTATCTCTGCTAAGAAAACCCCAAATGGGGCCACAAAGAGTTGGGCAGACTGAAAGGACTCAACAGCAATAAAAGGGGAACAAGCATTTATATAGCACCTACAATGTGTTAACAAGCATTTATATAGTGCCTACAATGTGTTACCAAGCCTTTATTTAGCACCTACAGAGTGCTAATCAATTTAGGAATATCTCATTTGGTCATCAGAACAATCCTGAGAAGTAGGTGCTATTGGTATTCCCATTTTACAGTTGAGGAAACTGAGGCAAATAAGGGTAAAGTGATTTGCCCAGGGTCACATAGCTAGTCTGGGGCTGGATTTTGACTCTGGTCTTCTGACTCCAGGCCCAACATTACCTACAGAGCCACCCAGGTTTCTTGAGTTATTTGCATTGGATATTATCTAACTCCATTAGGCTCTAAGTTCCTTGAGGGCAGGAATTATTTTTGCCTTTCTTTGTATCCCCAGTGCTTATAGCACAGTGCCTGGCACATAGTATGCATTACCAATAAAAGGTGGCTGACTGTTTTACAAGACACAGAAATGTTTAAATGGAAATTTCTCCCAGTCTTTTGGAGCAATAGAATAACCAACCCCCTGCAGAGGGTTTCTAATCATCATTATTGGCATTGTCATTATTGTGATTACCTTTATAGTTCTTTATGATTATGAAGCCTTTTTAGCTCCTGTGATCCTCAGAATAACTACCCTGTGGAGTAAGGAATTCAAGAATTATTCTCTTTCTCCAGGTAGCAACAATCTCACATTACGTACTGCTTTAACGTTTACCAAAGATGAAGAAATGGAGGTGGAGGGCAAGGCAGTGGGGTTTGGTGAAGGGTACACAAAGATTCAGGAAGAAAACTGGGGGCAGAACCCAGGACTCCAATCGCCCAGTGGGTTCTCAATGGTCCTGGCAGTCACCAGCTGCTGCAATGTCACCCCCAACTAGAGGGAGTTCTCTTTGTCCCTCTTCCTCTCTCCTGGCCCAGTGGGTTTCTTAGAATTGCCAAGAGGAATTAGACTGTCCCCTCTGCCTTCTAAATAGGAGAGTTGGCACCTTAATACCTGATGTGGTTATACAAACACACAAAGCCACGTCTCCTCCACCCCAGTCCCCTAATGAATCAACAGGGATCCTGGCCCCAGATTTTTTTCAGAGCCTTCCCATCCCTTCATAGCTAACCTGACTTCGGAAAAAACTTGCAAACCCAATGTCCCTCTCCTCTCCCCTTTCCCTGCTCTCCTAACCCAAAAGCAGGTATTCTTAACTTGGAGTCCACGAACTTAAAAAACAAAAATTTTTTTAACAACTATCTTTCAATATAATCTGTTTCCTTTGTATTTTATGCATTTAAAAACATTATTCTGAGTTCATAGACCACCTCCTTCGCCTCCCACTAAAGCCCCCTGAAGCCTCAATATACCCCTGGAAAAAGCTGAGGGCTCCCTGTACTCCCAGCCCAGCCCTACTGACCCTTCTCTCCTTCCTCGTAGTGATGAGTACTTAACTCTTCCGGGCCCTAGATGGGCACCCATCATCAGGCAGGGTGTGCGATGGAAGTTCACTCCTATGGGACATGATGCCATAGGACAGTGGTGGTACACAGGCTTGAGAAACAACAACCCAAATGTCTGGTACAACATAACCAATCCTATCAGCCGCCCAGCCTACACCCGATGGCACCGAGCCTATTCCCAGAGGGAGCAGACCTTTGCCCCTGGTAAGTCCAGGGCCCTCTCTCCACTTGGACATTCTGAGCTGAGCTGGGTAGGCAGCTAGCTTCCACTCCTATTTTACTGAGGCCCAAAGAATGAGTGAGACTCACTCAAGACCACATCATGAAGTTAGGGACTGAGTTGAGACTAGTATCCAAGTCTCTTGATTCTTAGTTCCAAAAGTCTTTCCATTACCCCTAATGCTGTGTCTGCAGGGGGAATTTGTGTGAGGGTCCATAGTGGCAGGAACCACCCTCGTTTTCTCTCTGGGGACAGAGGGCAAAGTGGGAGGTCATCCTTCGGACAAGAAAGGAAAAAAGACTGGGGAAGAAAGGGGTTTCACTCAGAACCTGACATCTTCCTCCCTGATAGCCTATACCCAGCACCTTCGAGAAAGCTCCTGGTATGATCCCATACTCCCTGCCCAGTACATGGAGCCCAGTACCCGCTGGGGGAACCTTCTATGGCAGGACAAGCTCCTCCCAGGGAAGGAGTTTGGTGAGTAGGAGCTGAACAGGGGTGGGAGGGTGTGAGGATGGACAGGATGTAGGGGACAGCAGGGGGCAAGGTTGCATCTAGGTTCAGAGGGCCGAAGGTAGGAGGGCTGGCTAGAGGGAAAAGAGAGGGGCTAACACAGACGGAGAGGGTCATTGCTGATCTTTGCCCTACTTCCCATCTGATAAGGCCAAACCCTGTCCTGGTCCAGGTTCAGGTGAATCTGTCTCCAAGGCCCCTCTCAGAAAGAGGGAAGTTGCTCAGACCATGCAATGACATTGCCTCTCCCCACTCCCACCTTTCCCCAGTTGTAAACCGGAATCGCTTTGGGACTCCACCTGGCAAAGGCTCCAACTATGTCCCCTTCCTCTCGGTGCCCAATCGGCCACGTTACACTACCCAGAACTTCCGACTATGGAATCTAGAGCCCTACTGCCCATCTACCAACCAGCGGCCGCCACCTGTCCATAGACCCAAACACTAATAAAAGTGTCACACTATGGATGACCACTTCTCCTAGGGCCTTTGAGAGGAATTAGCGCCAGCCCTCCCACTCACCCTTCCCCCCATTCTCTCGAGGACAGGTTCTTCGAGGGCACAGTCCATCCAACTGGTGGGATGGGACTAAGGGGAAAGGTGGGGCAGCCTAAGGCATAGACTCATATACAGCCCCATTTGGACCCCTTTAGCTACACAGTCCCAAATGGCCAAACGCATGCCTAATTTACAACTGCTGACATTTTATGGTTCTTCAAGGTTTGCAAAGTGCATTCCATATCCGTTTGATCCTTATAACCGTGTGAGGTAGGTAGTACGGTGTTATCTCCATTTTGCAGATAGAGAGGCACAGGTTATATGGGCAGGAAGGGAACAGTAGGAATGAGGTGGTAGGGGACAGTAAGAATACCAGGACGCATCTGGGATGGGAGAGGGGCTGGTCACATGGCAGTGTCAGGTGAGGTCTGTGCCTTGGTAGAGAGAGTAGCCTGGCCTAGCATTCTTTTCAGTAACTCCAGGCTGCACATTGCCTTGGCATGTATATCTGCCATTACATGGACACCTGCATCCACACAGGATGAAGAAACCAAGTGCTTTAGCTAATCTCATTTGCCATGGGCATCCATGTACGTTAGGGGCTCTTAAACTGGGATAGATGTCAAGGCCTCAACTTGGGTAGGGAAAAAATGCATCTTAAATTTAACTTATCTAACTGAAATTTAGCATTTCCTTCATAGAAATGTAGGAAACAAACAAAGGATCCCTAGACTTTGCCAGACTGTCAAAGGGGTCCATGATACAAAAATGGTTAAAAAACCAAACAACTCTGATCTACATATATAAATACATATGCCACACAAACACACATACCTCTACATCTGTGTGCACGCATATAATGGTCCTAGGTAACTTTCTGACAGGCCAAAGTAATAGGCTAAACCTGAGAGAACAAAATTGATTAGGGATAAAAGTGAAGTCTGACGCTTGGGTTCATATGATCAGTTGCCCAAGCATAGGATGGGGGCAGATGTAACCAGACAACATTGCTTGGTTAAAAGATCTCGGTGTGGGTCCGGCCCAAAGTCATCTTGGGTTATATTGAACGTCTGGGGAGGGGAGAGAGCATACTCCCTCTGTGCTCTCCCCGCGTCAGACCACAGTTGTAGTGTGAGTCCCATGCTCAGTCCTGCAGGTCAGATCTAGGAGGAAAACTGACAAGCAGGACTGGATTGTGGACAGAGAAGGGTGACCAGGGTGGGGAGAGTGAAGAAAACCATACCATACACGTGGTAAAGAAAGTGTTGGGGGGAAGGGGAATAGGAAAGCTTTCTTAAAATTGTTCAAGGGGTGTCATGGAGTAGAGGGATAAAACTTGTTGTATTTGGCACCAGGGGGCAGACACAGGAAAAATTGGAGGGGGGGGCTGGAAGGGGAGACCAGGAAGGGGAGGAGAGAAAAGCTTACAGGAAGGTAGTGAGTTCCCCAAGACTGGAGGCATTCAGGAGGGCCTAAGGTATTAATCACAGCATGGCAAACATAGCACATGCATCGGTCACAAATCCTCTCCAAAAGCCCCATGAGGGAATTAGATGGGGATCATGCCCCTTTTGCAGATGGAAAAAATGAAGCCCAGAAAGAAGTTATTTTTTAAGGTCAGAGTGAGTCAAGGTGAAGAGCCGAGTGGTTCCCCTTCCCTCTCCCTCTGACAGACCCAAGTCTTCAGTGGGGGATGGAGATCTCCTTAGTACCTGCAATGTCACCTGCCCTAACATAGCTGTGCTCCAGACGTGGAAGAGTGACAAAGGACAAGACACCTTGTTCCTCCTTCCCTTCTGGGCCCCTCCATCCTGAAGCCAATAATCCCCACAAGCTCAGAGGGAAGGATGAGATGAGAGAAGAAGATACTGGGATCCAGGAGGTTCGAATTTCCATCACCCTTTCCTAGTCACCTTTCGGTCCCTCCAAGAGTGCACACCGGGTCCAAGTGCAGAATTCCCACACTCACAGTGGGACTTTTATTCATTAGTCCAATATTCTTTGTAAACAGCTCCCAGCCCAGAGATCCCTGGTCAGAGAAATGGACCAGAGAGACAAACGAGGATTCCCCAGACCAGCTGGGGGTGGTCCATTGCAGGAGACCCTTGGATGTGAGTCCCAGTACCCAGGGAAGGGGGAGGAGGAGAGTCTGTGTGCACAGACACCTGAGGTATCCTGAGTGTTCAGTTGACTGTAATGTCCTGCGAGGCCCCTGAGTTTGGTCCAGCGGCACCTTCAGCTGGGCCAGCCACCGCTGTATCATCTAGGGATAGGAGGAGAGTCAGAAGGGGAACAGAGAGATTAGCTCAGAACTCTGGGCCACTTCCCCTGCCCTCTGAACCCCTAATCCCTGAGGTCTCCTTGGCTCACCCTATAAGGTCACCGGGGAAGGTCCTGGAGATCCTGGAGACTGGAGAGAATGGGAGTGGGCCCTCCCTCAATCCTCAGCCAACAAACCCCACCCCTCAGGAATGTCGGGGTGGAGGGAAAATCCCATTGCAAAGGAATCACCCTCTCTCCACCCCTCTCAAACCTAGTTCCTAAGCATTCTGGTAGAGGGACATGGAAAAGGGCCACGAGGAGGATAAAGTTTAACATGGCCTCACTTTCACCCACAAATGGGGTCCACATCAGGATTCTCATCCTCCAAGGAGGCCTCTGGGGAAAAGAATTGGGGTGGGGTGGGGGGAGAATAGGCAAAGGATATAGGGAAAAGCTCTATTTTGAGGCTTGTAGACAAGGTTTCAGGTTCAAATTTACATAGATTTGCATATATTTTATGGGCTTGGGAAGGCATAGCCAGTTCCATCCTCCCGTGGAGCCTGGGCATGGAGCCCTGCCCCACTCTCCCTGCTAGCCTGATTTAAGGCTGATCTTCATCATCTTCTGAAAGAGAAGGGGAGGAAGGAAGATAGCTACTTCAGCAGAAGGGAAAGGCCTCCCCCCAGCTCCATTCCCTACCCCCTACCCCCTTACCCTATCTGGGGCAAAATGACCCTGCCTTTGATCCAGAGGAGAAGAGACGGGGTAAGGAATAGGAGGGGCTAGGAGCAACTCACAGAATCGAACTTGGATGGGCCAGAGAAAGATGCTACAGAGACAGAGGGCAGCGGCCACGCCCACGCCTCCCGTCACGGCCACCATCACCCAATGGTAGAAGCCCATGCAGGCTGCACAGCACAGTTCTGAGCTAGAGAGATGCCAGCCTGTGAGTTTCCCCTGTCCACCAACCTTCCTGCCCCAGACAAAGAGCTGAGACAGACCGGGGGCCCCAAACCCAGAGGTACCATCACCATTATACAGCCACCCACACTCCAACCCGACATAGCACCCCTTCTCCACTCAGGTACACCACCATCCCCCAGGCCCAGAAATGCCCCCTCCCTTAGACAACAAGATAGCCTCCTCAGACTCACAAGCAAGGGTATAGGCTCTGGATGGCCATCACAGCCAGCCCGTTGGCTACCTTGTCGGTGAAGCTCATGGCTCCATACACAAAGGCCCCGCTGTTCTGGAAGGGAGAAGAGGTCCGTCAGCATATCCCCTTGTACTGGACACTGCCGGGTGGGCAGGCAGAGGAGACCCCCGCAAGCTCTTCCCAGCCCAGCCCAGGCCTTACCGTGTGGCTGCCAATGAGGTCAGCTGTCATGGACAGGGACATAACCAGGATGGTGGCTGAGCCAATACCCAGGAGAACTGCTGCTCCATACACAGCTATCCCTAGCGAGTTGCCCAGCGCCACCCATGAGGCGAAAGCCAGGATGATCAAGAGGCCTGCAAAGTATGTCAGCTGGTAGAGGACAAGAGTGGGGAAGAGAGAAAAGAATATGTGACAGACAAACGCACATGCTAAAATATATGTTTATATATGTACACAGTATGTATGTATACACACACATACAGACACGCATGTGTATATGTATATACACATACACACACCACATGGTGGTAGGGTTTGTCTTCTACAGGCCGTCCCTTCTTTTCTTTTCTGTAGCTCCCCCAAATATTAGCCACCTCTTCCAGGGAGCCTTTGTTTCCATGATGAGGAAGGCAATAGGGGCACCCAGAAGAGCCTTGGAGATTAGACTTGATCTACTTGGCCCCAGGAGCACAATTAGGAGCAGTGGCTAGAAAGTTGCAATAAGGCCAACTGAGGCTGGAAGCCAGAAAAAACTTCCTATGGATGATGAGAGCTGGCCCAAAGTGTAATAGGCTGCTTCCCGAGGTGGCAGGTTCCCCCTTCCTGGGAGATCCTCAAGGACAGGCTAGCCGACCGCTTCGTAGGAATGTCCTTCTTAGCTGGGATTCTCTGTCAGCTATGGGCTGGGTTAGAGGAGGCTGGGATTCTCGGACCTTCGGCATTTCTAATCCTGAAGCTGCTTACCGTGTGAACCTGGAACGATTCCCTTACCTTCTCTGGGCCTCTGGCTGGCTAGTAAGTCTAAGGGAGGACCCATCTCTAACACTGTAAGGTCTAAGGACTCCCCATCGACCCCATCATCTCACTCACATTTCGACCAATGCGCTTGTTCACTGGCTTCATGAAGAAAGAGGAGAAGAAGCCGCTGACGTACATCACAAGGGGGATGGTTGCGATGAACTTCTGTTGAGGGGATTAATGGGGTATGGCGGATTACAGGGTTCTCCTGTTTGCTCATTGCTGTCCACCCCGCCAAGCTCCCACTCCCCACCTCCATACCCCAATCTCCTCGACAGCCCTAAGTCTCGTCAGCCTGCGACCTTGGAAAAATTACTTTCTTCCTCTTCCCCTCCCCCTTCCTGGGCCTCAATTTCCTCATCTGTAAAATGAGGACACTGGACTCTATGAGATTCTTCCCAGCCATACTAGGCTCTGTCTAAGGTCTCCTTCCCAGCCCTGACATTCCACATTTCTCTAAGACTCCTTCCCATTCTGGACAGTTCGATTCCCTGCCTCTCCTGGGCCTCACCTTGGGCAGGTTCAGGGAGTAGGTCAGATACATAGCCATATACGTCTGTGACAGATTCACAATGAGCCGTGTGCTCATATACAGAATGCCCACCTGAGGAATGGACAGATGGGTCAGAGGAATGGACACTCAAGGCCCTACAATGTGTGGGGGGGAGGGGGGGAGGGCAGCACAGAGGGGAGGTAGAAGGGATGCTACGGCAGATGAAGGCAGAGCAGGCTTTGGACGTGAGGTCTGGCAGGGTGGGCGGTGACCCAGGACTTCGCTACAGGAGTGCCATGAGCTCGAGGCAAAGTGGCGGGGGAGGGAGGTATGAGGAGGCTCCCTGGCGGTTTTGTCTGTGGTGTTTGAGAAGGCCCAGGCCGCTCATACCTGGTAAAAGGACGGCTCCCGAAGCCAGTGCTTCCAGAGGACCATGGGCTGGGTGGCGGGTGGGAGCAGAGGGCTGTGCTCGCTGGGCTCCTCAAGCCCATGCCGCCGCCGAGGTCGTTCCTTGGTGCCCAGGTGGAAGAGCAGGGAGAAGACGGCACCAACACAGACGACCATCAGGGAAAGGTTCTGGGGCACCGGGAAGGAGGGTTAATGTTGCCTCACCCTGCAGGCCAGGCTTTCATCCTGGCTCATTCCTCTCCACCCCAGCCCCTTGCAGCCTAGCTGAGAGCTCCTCAAGGGCATACCTAGAGCTGCCCATTCTCCTTGCCTTGCCCGGCCCTGCTGCCCTCCTGTTCCTCAACTAGTGAAGCCTGGGCCAGGGCTGGACACAGTGGAGCCTCCTGGACTTCCCAGCCTTTAAGCACTAATGCCCTTCGGCCTGCCTCCCCCTTCTGCAGACCTTCATCCCTCACCTGGCCGTCCTTATCTAGCTCCAGCTGGTGGAGGGCCCAGATGTGGTCACCAGAGCCAGCAGACCTTCCCCACCTGTCAGTCCCTGGGAGAATTTCTTCCTTCATCAGCAGGTGGCACCCACCTGTGGCCCCTGGGCTGACCCTCTGACTTCCTCTCCTGCTGCTGCGCCCCATTCCTCAGGCCAGGATGCTCCTGGATTTAGCTCTCCATCCCTCTCCCAGCCTCCTCTCCCCCCCACCCTTTCTAGCCTCTGTCCATTCTGATTCCTAGACTTTGTTCCACTCCTTCATCCTCCCTCCCCCTAATTCCCTGCCTCCCTTCCCAGTCTTCCTCCAAATCTCTCCTAGCCCTCTCCTTCTTCTCCTTTACACCTCCTCACACCCACTTCCTCAATCCTTCCCCTTAATCCTAGCTCTCTTTCCCCCAGTCCCTGCAGGACCCCTGCTCACCCTGAACACTGGCACATCCTGTAGGCCTAGCTGGTCACTGGTGTCTGAATCAGGGGCCTCAGAATGGGACCCCTGGAAATGGAGAAGCAGCCAGGCAGCCCCATACACAGCAATGTTGGCTGCTACAGTGAAAGCATACCTGGAATGATGATAGGGAGGAAAAGACACAGGCATCAGCAAAGGTTGGGGTGGGAGGGAGACTCCTGGGCAAGGCCCTCTCATTTCCCTCTTTTCCACACCCAAACACTGAGGCCTAAGTGCCACTGACAAATCTATCTGGCTATCCCTTTCCCTTCGCCCTAAACCACAGGGAACAGCTCCCCCAAGGCCCATCCAGGCCCAGGTCTTAATAGCCCCCTCTAATTAAGGGTGAAAGCTGAGAAAGAGGCAGCTAACTGTCCCTCAGGGCCCTGCCTGTTCCTTTATTTGGGGGCCCCCCGCAGCATACCCAGCGTTATGTAATACTGACCGTTGCCCAACTCACCAACCCCCTGTTCCCTGGCACAGGCAACAGCCTTAAGTAGGGAGACGAGGCAGTCGGTGAGAAGAAACCTAATACCAAGAGAGGGCTTCAGATGGAACCCCAGAGAAACACCCCACAACTGGGTAGATATGGGGAAAGGAAGTGAGTGGGCTGTGGGCTGGAGCCAAAGCCAAAAGTTTATACTCCTAGAATATCAGAGGGAGAAAGAGCCTTAGGCCACAATGCACATTAGTGCTAGAAAGGAGGGATCTGGAGATCACCCAATCATCCAAGGATTTTTAATCTGGAGACTGTGAACTTTTTAAAAATTTCGATATCTTTATTTCAATATAATTGGTTTCCTTTGCAATTCTATGCATTTTATATGTTTGATTGTAAAAGGGTTCCATGACATTAGATTGTGAGATCCTTCAGGACAGGAACCATGCTTTTGCACTTGGCACAGTGCCTGGCACACAGTAGGCATTTAATAAATGCTTGTTGACTGACTGACTGAGAAAAGGTTAAGAATCTTTCATCGAATTGAACTTTCATTTTAAAGCTGAAGAAACAGGCCCCAGGAGGTGATAGAGGCAGAGCCAGAACTAGATGTTGGCTTTCCTCTTTCTATTGATGCCACGTATTTTTTATATCAATATTTTAACATTCCCTAGCTTGGGGTTTGTTTTGATCTAGTTTTCCTAGAGGTACTTGAAATCCCAAACAGCAGAGAGAACGTCTTCTGCATTTTTGTATCGCCCAACAGTGCCTGGCAAGATACCCACCTTACACAGTGCTGGAATGTGCCATTTATTTTTACATTTTACCTCCTTACTGGCAGTGGAAAAGGGCAGCAAACAAAGGTGGGGTGAAGGAGTAAGGGGGGTGCTCTAGAGAACCTGGTGCTACCTCTAACCCATCTGGTGCCCCTCAAGTGCCCAGAATTACCTGAAGGCGGTGAGCTCTACCTTCTCGTGGTCATTGGTGACCAGCTCAGGGATTAGGGACAGGTGGGAGATCTGTGTGGCTGCCCAGCCAAACTGGAAGATCACAATGAACGGTGCATAGTAGATGAGGGCAGCCCACTCTGCCGTGGAGGCTGTGCACCCCAGGCAGGGATTAAAGATGAAAGGGAAAGAGAGCAGGACACAAATGGTGCCTATTCGGGGGAAAGAGAAGGCAGCATGGGTCTCAGATTAGACAATCAGAACTGGAGGGACCTTAGAAATGACTCCCTCCTCCCCCACCCCCAGAAGGACAAATCTACCCCAGGGCTGACAGCAAGGCTGGAGCAGGACCCTAGTAGGTGCCTCTGCCCTCATTCTGATACAGAGGAATTAAACTAATGGGACTGATAGAATTGACAGAGTCAAAGCCAACAAATTTCCCCCCCCCTTTTTTTTTAACCCTGGAAAGTCCCTCGTAACCATGCTGGACATCTCCAGACATTGTCACTGGAACCTCAAACTCAACAGGTCCTGAACCTTCCTCCTCTCCCAAATCTACCCCTCTCAGGCCAATTCCCCTATTTCCATTAAAAATCAGGGATTACTCCTCTTCCTTCACCCCACCCTTGAGCCAGGAGTCACCAAGTCCAGGAGAGTCAACCTACATGTCATCTTTCCCAGCAGCACCCCTTCTCCATTCACACGGAAACTATACCCCGGTTCATTCAGGCTTTCTTCACCTTTCCCCCATAGACCTCCCTGATTGGTATCTTTGCTGGCCTCCAGCCTTTCTCCCTTTCTCCAGAAGAAAAGAGGCATGGCAGTCCTCTGGACTGGAAAGAACTCTGGCTTTGGAATCAGAAGACACTGGCTTGAATCCTTGCTCTGACCTGAGCAAGTGACTCAGCCTTTCCGAGCCTCAGTTTCCTCATCTGCAGAATGAGGAGGTTGGACCTGGTGATCTCTGAGCTCCCTGGAATTGTCCTATGGTTCTTCCTTTATATGACTGCCAAAATAACCTCCTGGGATTGGATCTGTCCATGTCATTCCCTCCCCCTTGCTCAAACACCTTCAGTGGTTCCCTACTGATGAGGATGGGAGGTAGACCCCAAAAAGGAAAAACCCTGGACTTTCCCACATGGCCAAATCTCTGGAGTTTGCCTGAGGCTATAATCCCATCAACTGGCCTTTCATTGTGGCTACACCCAATTTCCCAATTCTGTTACCCTCAACCTAGCCTAGCCCTCCATTGTCTTACCTTCCTATGGCCCCAGGCAGCTTCCCACCCTTAATCCTATCTAGGCTCCATTCTCCCTTGGCCACATGGTCCAGGTCCCTGGAGTTCTATTACCTCACAGACTACTTGGCCACTCCTAGATCCCTCCCACAGTCTTTACATATATAAGGTCCATCTTGTCTCCACTAAAATGCTCAGATTCTTATAATCTAGCTGATGGAGTTGGGATCTGGGCCCCAGAAAGGCAAACAGCAGGTACCAGCCAATGTCCCCCCATTGTTCCCTGTGCTTGGTTCCAGTCAACCTCCTCTTTGGGACCCCCTTGAGGCAGGGACAGCTCTACGCCCCTTGCCAGTAGTTAACAGTTTCAGAAGCTGAGACCTTCGTCCCTTACTCCAAAAGAATTTGAGTCTCATTTGTTTGAGGGGGGAATGATGGGGTTGGGATCTGGGCATCCAGGAAAACCCTGGACTTTACCATGTGGCCAAATCTCTGGTTTTCGCCTAAGGCTATAATCCCATCAGCTGGCCTTTCATTGGCTACACCCAATCTCCCCTCCATTGTCTTACCTTCCTATGGCCCCTGGCCATTTCTCCTCTCATCCAGATCTCCTTAGGTCCCTCCTCCCATCATCCCAAACTACTTGGCCACTCCTAGATCCCTCCCACAGGCTTTCTGTATATAAGGTCCATCCTGTCTGTCTCCATTAAGAGGCTGGGATTCTTATAATCTAGCCATTGCTTAGAGTCTTATAATCTAGCCAGTAGTTTACTAATGTTCAGACTCCTTAAGAGTCTGCCCAATATGACAGATGTTCTAATAAACCTTGTCTTTGGCTGAAAGAAGGTTTGGGTCAAATTCTTTCAGGCAGGACCCGCATATTGTGATTTTGGGGTCCCACCACCCCTTAACTCCTAAACCTCAACACCTACTACCTCTAGGATAGACAAAAGACAAACTCCTTAGCCTGGCATGGAAGGCCCTCTACAATCTGGATTCAGTTTATCTTTCCCACCTTACTTACTTCAAATGACACATTTGACTGAGGCCAAACTGCCCAACTAGTCATTCTTTGAGACTGACCTGATATCTCGCCTCCTGGCAGCTGGGAGCCACAGTGGACAAAGTCAGGAAGACTCAAGGTCAAATCTGACCTCAGACACTGGCTGTGTGACCCTGAGCAAGTCGTTTAACTTGTCTGTCTCAGTTTCTTCAACTACAAAATGGGGATAACACTAATAACTATTTTGATGTTATTGATAACTATTTTGAAGATCAAATGAGATATTTGTAAAGCACTTAGAACAGTGTGTGGCACATAGTAGGCACCCAATAGAAGCTTGTTTTCTTCCTTCTGGGCATTCATGCCATCCCCCTATGCCTGGAATACTCTTCTACCTCATCTTTGCCTTTCAAAGTCTTTGCTTTGAGCTTTAGCTCAGTGGCTACCTTCCCTGTGAAGCTTTCTCTGATTCCCCAGCTAAAAGGGGTCTCTCAGAACACTTGGTCTATGTCTCTTCCTTCTGATGCAGTTTAGGGGTTCAGGGACCCCAATATCACAACACGTGGGTCCTGCCCAAAAGAATTCGACCTAAGCCTTCTTTCAGCCAAAGACAAGGTTTATTAGAACATCCATCATATTGGACAGACTCTTAAGGAGTCTGAACATTAGTAAACTATTGGCTAGATTGTAAGAATCTGACCAGTGGCTAGATTTTAAGAATCTAAGCAGTGGCTAGATTATAAGAATCTGAGCATCTTAATGGAGACAAGATGGACTTTATATACAAGATGGACTGTGGGAGGGATCTAGGAGTGGCCAAGTAGTTTGGGGTGACTGGAGGAGGGGTCTAAGGAGATCTGGATGGAAGTGGCCAGTAAACGGGGTGAACAGAACTCCTGGGGCCTGGACAATGAAGCCTACCTAGGATTAAGTGTAGGAAATGGCCAGGGGCCATAGGGAGGTAAGACGATGGAGAAGAGACTGGGTGTAGCCACAATGAAAGGCCAATTGATGGGATTATAGCCTTAGGCGAAAACCAGAGATTTGGCCACATGGTAAAGTCCAGTGTTTTTCCTTTCTGGGGTCTAGCTCCCATCCTCATCATTTCCCATTCCCTCATTCCCTCCTTTGCTATGGTCCTTACTTGTGCACTGCTCCCAGCCCCCCATAGAAGGGAAGGGAAGCACCTTTTAAAATTTACTTTGTACACAATACACTTAATGTTTGCTGAACTGCACTGAACTGGAACTAGAACAAGTCTTATGATTTTCCAGGCCAGGTTCTTTCACTCCAGCTTGACAGGGCCTAATGTTAAAATCCTGGGCCCAGCTCCGACCCACTCTAACCTCAGATCCCACTGGGAGAATTAGGTTTTGGATAAGAGATTTTGTAAAGCATAAATGATTAGAAAAATGGGAGGTAATGCTAAATGACAATCCCAGGAATAATGAACCAGACCGGACCAACAGATGGATTTCAGTGATCCAGTGTCAGAGCTGGGAGGGCCCTTAGGACACAGAAGGTCAGAATTGGGAGGGTCTTTAGAGATTATCTAATCTAACAACCTTATTTTATAGGCAGGCCAAATGAGGTCCACAGATGAATGAAGTCACACATCAACTCAGTGGTAAAACCAAAACTAGAACCCAGATCTCCTTACTTCTAGCTCAGAATTCTGTCCACAGCACCACAGCTGACTCTCACTTTGGTTGGCATGGGACCCAGTTGGCCCTGAGGGAAGGGGAGGCAAAGAGAGGAAGAGAGAGACTGAGGAAGAGGAGGGGGGAGGGAGAAAGAGAGAGAGAGAGAGATGGAGGGGTGACTAGGTGATAAGGAAACCCCAAACCCTTTCACCCTCCAGGCTAGGGCTTCCTGGGTTTCTAAATCCAGATCAGTCAATGACTCTTGTGTGACTATGGCCCACTCCTCGTCTACAAAATGGGTGTGTGGGGAGGAAGTCCCTAAGGTCCTTTCCAACCCTGACATTCAATGATTCAAGCCCCTACCTCTGGGGAAAGTGATTCCTTTCCCTCCTTAAAGGGAGAGTCCACCACCCAGCTGGCGCAGGAACAGGTCCTGTGCCAGAGCTTCAGGGCAGCCAGGTACCTATCAGGCTGCTCTACTCTGTGATATAATCTGTCTCATCTCCAAGTGACCTTCCTTCCTTCCCCTTCCTAACTTCAGATTTGGGAAGTGAAAAGAAAACTAACTGTCTTGGGTTTCTCTGGAATTCACTGGAGTCAAAGGACCCAAGAATGGAAGGAGCTCAAGATTTTCTGATCCGCTTCCTTAGGGGCAAGCCACTTTCCTTCTGTGGCTGAGTTTCTGTAAAACAAGGCAGTTGTACTTTCAAGGTCTCTTCCAGCTCTAAATGAAATTCTATGATCCCTTTCTGCCTTAACACGTCCTCAAGGGCCTTCTGTGCCAGAATTCATGAAGCCCCAGCCGTTGGACTGTAAACAGATGGACCCCTGCAGAATTGCCAGCTCTGCTCCTTCCCTCTCTCCCCCTGCCAGGGTTAATGATTCCCAGGGAGGTTGGGGTGAGGAGAAGTTTTCCCAAGGAAAAAGAAGCAATTGAGGTTAAGGGACCCTGGGTAGGCAGCCTCCAGGGACACTCAGTGTTCACCTCCTGTAGGGACTCCTATATTCCCTATCGGGAAGAGGCTTCAAAGAGAAGGGCTTCTCCCCTCCAAGGGCTCAGTAAGGGGAAGGAGACAGACACACCAGGGCCTGGATTTCATGCCCTTGGCAAAGGCACCTTCAAGGGGCAGAAGACTTGCTCTTTGTCCCCTATACACAACAGCTAGGACAGCTCAGTGTGGGGCTTCCGAACACAGCTTTACGGTACAGGATGGGAGAGGGGCAGAGAGACAGAGAGGGGAGAGAGAGGAAGGGAGGGTGAGAGAGAGACAGAAACAGGAGAGAGAACAAGAGAGACAGACAGAGATAGAGATAAACAGGGAGGAGCGAAGGAGGAGAGACAGAGAGAGGGAGGAGAGAGACAGAAACAAAGAGGAGAAACAGAGACAGAAGAGAGGGAGGAAAGAGGGCAAGACAGAAACAGAGAAACAGAGAGAAGAAAGTGAGAGAAAGAGACAAAAAGGAGACAGGGAAGAGGAGAGAGACAGGAGAGCAGGAGGAAAGAGAGGGAGAGAGAAAGGGAGAGAGAGAGGGAGGGAGGAAAGAGGGAAGGAAGAGAGAAGCGAAGAGAGAAGGGGAGGGGCAAGGAGAAGAGAGAGAGAGAGAGAACAAGAGAGAGGAGAGAGAGTGAGTGTTGTGGGGAGGAATTAGTCACTTTTCCTGGGAAATACCTCAGGTTTCAACAAGCACCCAGAGCCAAGGAATCAGGGAAGAGTGTGGCCACGAGATGGCCTTGGCCAAGGACATCGCTACCTGAGTGTCCCCCACCAGTACTTCAAACTCAGTGTGACTGAAAGCAAGCTCATCATCTTTTCCCCTAGAGCTGTAAGTCCTCCTGACCTCCCTCCTCAGGTCTCTGGCAGATCTTTCATGTTTGCCCCCTTGGCATGGTCTTCAATGCTCTCTCTCTAGTCTGGGCCTTTCTTACTGGAGCACTGTGATATCAGGGGAAAATGAGAGCTGGATTTGAAGTCAACAGACCTGGGTTCCCAGCCTGGCTTTGCTCTTCACTACCTCTTTAGTAAATTGAGGGTTTCTTTTTTTTTTTTTTAGGCAATTGGGGTTAAGTGACTTGCCCAGGGTCACACAGCTAGTAAGTGTCAAGTGTTTGGTCTGAGGCCAGATTTGAATTCAGGTCCTCCTGACTTCAGGGCCGGTGCTTTATCCACTGTGCCGCCTGGCTGCCCCTGGATTAGATTTCCAAGCCTCTTCTCAGCTCTAAATTCTAGATCCTGTCCCTGTCAAATTCCCCAACATCCAGCCCCAAATCCTATCTGTTTCCCACTTCGGGTTATTAGTGAGACAAGGGTAAAGAGTGTTCTGTAAACCTTAAGGAGTTGTTTAAATATGGGGAGAACTGGGTTATAAGAAAACTCTAACCCTTTTAATAAAGTTTGTTAAAATTTAATAAAGTGCTGTTATCATTATTCCCACTGCGGTCAATCTTATCAGCTCCCTTATTACTACCCTGCCTGTGGCAATAATATTTTAAAAGATCTTTCTTTCAGTGGTTCCCCATTGCATCTAGAATAAAGTTGGTCCTGTGCCTAGCATTCAAGACCCTTCACTCTCCATAGTTCTCTCAAATTACTTCCCTTGACACCTTCTGTGCTGCAACAAATCTCTGGGTATCGCCATCCGCACCTCTACCCAGCCAACTTAAATGCCTGGTCTTGGAAGCGGAATATCCTCCTTCCCATACTTAGCTAGATAATGTATCATGTTACTTGAGGCAATTCAGTTAGGAGAGGAGAGAGAAAGCAGTAACTTGACTGGTGGAGGCAGGATTTTAAGGAGTTCCTCTGGATTGTAGCAGCTAAGGAGGAAACCTGGCATAGCTTCCTGTAACTTATCTGGCCAACTAGGTGCAAAATGCAGTTGTTTCCACACAATAAACGTAATTCCAGCACTGTCAGGGCCTCCTAAATTTCATTATCCTGGGAACAAAGCTATAATGGGTACTTACCAATCACACCTCAGTTCCTTTGCCTTTTTTGGTGGTATTCCTTCCCATTTTTAAAGCTCCCCTGACTTCCCACAGTCCCTTCTGGACTTCAAACAGCACCTTGTTCTTCCCCTCTTTAATATACTTAACCATAATGCATCATTTTATATGACATTTGTGTTGGGGTCTTTTGTGGATTCCTAGACAGCTAAAACTCAATTAGGCATGGTTCCAGCACCTAGTACAGAGTTCAGCACATAAATGTTTGTCGAATGAATGAGTCAATCACATTGTTAAATGAATCAATAAAGTGGCTCATGAAAGAATGAAGTGTCCAAATGTAGAGCACACCCCACTCAGCCAGAGTCTGGGGAAGAGGGAAATGAAATGAGCTGAGGAGGGAAGAAGTGTGTGGATGTGTGCTAAGAATGAAAGGGAAGGAAGAGTTGACCCAGACACTAGATAGCAACCAAATCAGTTGTAAAGTTTATCTCCGGAAGTCAAGGAGATCTGCTCAGCTCTTGGGTACCAGCCACTTCTTGCACTGGGCACTGGCTATGCTGAGGGCAAGACCCAAGACAACCATACGTTACCCCCCCCAAAATTCTTGAGAACCAGTCTGCCCCTGGACTTCCTCTCCCTGGTCGTGCAAACCTATCCTTTCCTAGGTCACCAACTCCCCCTTTCCAGGAGGCCCTCTGGGTTTACCTCATAATGGAGCTAGGAACCTCAAAGGAGGTTCTGCATGAGTATCTCCTCTGTAGCTTAGCTGACAAAAAGTGGCCATCCAACCCTTGGCTTCAGGAGCTCCAGGGAAGGGGACCCACCTTCACTTTCTAAGGCTAGCTAGTCCCTCTTTTGAATAACTCCAACTGTTAGGAAGGCTTTCCTTACATCAAGCCTGAATTTGTCTGCAAGTTCCAGCCACGGCTCCTAGTTGCTTCCTCTGCAGCCAAATAGAACAGGTCTGAGCTCTTTTCTACTCACAGCCTCTCAAACTCTTGAACCCAATCTTGCTGGAGTCTTCCTTCATCTAGGCTAAATGTGGCCAGTTCTTTTAACTCTATGCTCTAATTCAAGGCCTTTCTGTATCATCCTTAAGACTCTCCAGTTTATTGATACCCTTCTAAAATATGGCACCCAAAACCAAACACATAGCTTCAATTTCAGGTTCAGTTGCTTATTTGTACAAGTCATGTCCCCTGATTGGATTCTTGGTTTTCCTATCTGTCAAAGGGAAAATAATCAGCAAGGGAGGTGGAGAAAGTCAAATGAGAGAAAAGGGATGGAAAGATATTTAGGAGAAAATGTTTGAAATAACCAGTCTGTGACTTCAGAAATGAACTTATGCTATTAACTGACAGAGTTGGCTTTTCCTACAAACTTAGGAGAAGGAAGGAGAGAAATAGAGGTGATCTGAACTTCCTCCTGATGACCTGGTCCCTGGTCCTTGGCTCCCTGACTGGGTGTGAAAGGAAGATCATTTCACTGCAAGGATTATAGTCATCCTTCTGGAGAGGAGGAAGAGCATTTCAGTCACCCAGCTAGTAAACTGGAGAATAAGGCTATGAACCTGGTTTCCTGACTCCGGGACCAGCACGGGTTTCTGTATAGCATTACAGAATCTTGGCAGATACCTGGTCAGCAAGGAAGAATTAACCCCACCCTGTCCTCAGAGACACTAATCTAACCCTTGGACAGCAATCAGCCTTTCCCAACACTCATTGAAACTGTAGTATAGGACTAGAAGGTAGAAGTGGGTGGGGTGGGATAGAAGGTTGGGTGGAGGAGACCATAGGAGGCCCCAGCAGGGATCTTCCCTTTCTGACTCTTACAAAACAATCCTAACTAAACCCCTTCCCTTTGGTCCTTGCCCTGTAGGGCAAGAAGGTACACCACCTGACTTCTAGGAACCTACCCAATTATCAGAATGCCACCCAAATTCTAGAACAGTGTCTGGATTCCATAAACCGTCAGCCTGAATTGTACAAGATCCTCACCATTACAGAATATTACAAAGATTCAAGAAAGAGCTGGAGAGCTCTCTCCCCACACTGGAGAGAGAACAGAGGAGAATAAATAACATCATTCTACATTGCTGCCCCTAAGATCTGGGGCGAGGAGAGAAAATTTCAAATGGGTGGAGCAGGGTCTTATCAGCACATCCCCTTAGCATTCAAAGTCAAGGCAGGGAGCCAACCAGAAGGAGGATCACCACCTTCTTACAGTCAGTAGCCACACTATACTCTTAGGTTCCTCTTGGTTCTTTGAACTTTTGCCTCTCCCCCAACCCCAGCAATCTGGCCTCTTGCCAAGCTTCCTGAAACAGGACCCAACTACCCCTCCTCCTTCTCCTCCTCCTCCCACCTCAGTCAAAGGCTGAACGTCCTTCATGACAGTAGGCTAGGAAAGATATCCCTCCTCCCCAAATAGAAGAAATGACAAAAGGAGGTAGTAGGCATCATCACAGCTCCCGTGACTCCCAATGCTCTTTCAACTGGGATGACCTCTCTGAAGTCACCGGATAGTGATTTTCACAACTCTGACTTAGGAGTGTCATCTCTGTCCTAGAATCAGGAAGACTCGTGGGCTGACCACACACACACACTCACATGGAGTCTGCCAGTCACTCCTTCCAAAGCAGAAACACTAAACAGACAGACAGGTGTCAGCTAGCTTGGATCCTAGATTGGCCTGCGAAGTTGAGGCTGGCTTCCTCACATCCCCATCACTCTGGGACTCTCCCGTCGTTAATGCCTTTTGGAGATCTTTCAGTCTTGGAAAAATGTAGAAAACTACTGATGGGGAAGCGGGGGAAAGACAGAAGTGAGGCACACGCTAAGCTGGAAGGAGAGAAGCAAACCCCGGGCAGGGCCACTAGTGAGGGGAGGTGGGGGAGGTGAATGCAGCTACCCATGTGCCCTCCTCCCTAGAAAAGGGGGAATCGGGAAAGACTAGGGGACACTCGGGGAATACAGGGGCGGAGCAAGGGGTGCGGGTCCTTACCGACCAGGTGCCAGGACTTTCGGGGCCCGTAGCTCCCCCAGCAGCCCCCGGAGTGGTCTGCCTCGTAGCCCACGAGGGGCGTGCACACGCCGTCGGCCAGCTGGCCCAGCAGCAACAGGACGCCGGCTCCCCACGAGCTGTAGCCCTGCACCGAGTGCAGGTACAGCAGCAGGTAAGTGAACCACATGGAAGCGCACAGGTCGTTCAGGAAGTGGCCCACGGCATAGCTGAGCCGAGTCACCAGCGGCAGCGCCGGCTCCGCCATGGGCCCGGCCCGCCCGGCCGCCACCTGGCTCGGCCCGCCCGCTCTGCCCACCGCCGTCCGTCCGGGAGTCCCTCAGCAGGGCCGCCCCTTGCCCGGACTGATCACTCTCGCCCGGCCTTGCTTTGGACTGGTCACTCTCCGAACGGGTCTCTCCGGACCGGCCCCACTCCGAACTGGTCACTTCGGGGACTGTCAGTCCACGAATGGACCTCGCGGCTCACACGGCCCCCGTCACTCGCCCCAGGGCGGGACCGGCTGGGCGCTGTGCTCCTTCCCGGGGGCGGGCTGGCTGCCCTGAAGGGGATCCTTGCCTTCCGCGGACACGCGTGGGAGATCCTCGGCTACACCCAGCCTGCCGAGCTCGCCTCCACCCCGGCCCGCACGGAGAAGCCCCTTCTGCGAGCTCGGAGTCGGTGCCGGCTTCCTCGCCGATCCCACCCGCAGCAGCCTGTACCCGGGTCCCAGCGGCTGAACTATGCCGGGCCAGGGGCTCCAGGAGCACAGGGGCATTCCCAACGATTGGCGGGCGCCTTGGCCAATAGGCGCCGGGAGCCGGGACCCGGCCAGCCGCACAGGAGGTTAGGGGGCGGGACCTGAGGTTAGCCCTGCCCCAGTCTCCTCCCCGGTCCCAGCTGGTCCCAGAACCCTGCGTTGCTGCGGTCGCGGTGGGTTGGCTTTGGCTGGCGCTGTAGCTGGAGAGGCCATCCCCCGTCCGGGGCTGTGGAGCGGCGGAAGGAGGAGGGATCCCCACCCCCCCTGCCGTCCTGACTCAGCCACGCCCAGGCTAGCGCCCGGCTGGTTTACTGGGACCGCGCGGTTGGCTGGCGCCTCTCCAGGCTCCCCTACTTTTCCAGGGCCCCGGGCATCAGCGGTGCAGACCGCACTCGGCTTCTCACCGCTCTCTCCACCCTCCCCTTCGTCCCTCTCCCCTTTCCCCTACCTCCCCTCCTTCTCCCGTTCCCCCCTCTCTGTCCTCTCTCTCCCCCTCCCCTCCTCCTCCTTCTAGTCCTTTCTCTCCCCCCTTCCTCCCCTCTCCCTCCTCCCCAGAGGTCGCCCTCTGGAAAGCACAGCTTCTCACGTACTCGAAGGGATGCGTGGACGGACGCCCAAGGACAGGAGGAGACAGGGTCAGCCTCAGAAGACCCTGGAGCAGACAGATCGCCGCTACGAAGAACGTGGAAACGCGCCGAGACACAGAAACAAACAAATGCATTCACTCTACAGCCATGTATTTATTAAACGCTCTCCAACAAGCACTGGCTTTGTGCAACGCACCCCCACCACCCCACGCAGGACACTCACACTATATCTTTGTACTCCTAGCACCAGCAGGACGCGGGGATCCCAGTAGGCGCTTAAATTGTTAACCTAGTGCAGTTGAACCTGGCATCTTTAAACCTCTCCCTCTCTCTTTAGGAATGGTGACTGACCTAGAAAGGAGTGTGGGGCCGAAGCTCCGGGCGAGGGTGGGGACTAGAGATGGGAGATTATTTCTGGGAGGGAAAATAATTAGGAAAAGAAAGGCCAGTTCGATAAGGACCCTGGAAATAAATGAATTACCTCCGTAATCGTGTTGTTTCTGGTCTTACAATCAACCAATCTATAAGCATTTGTTAAGAACTTGATCCCTAACTCAATACCCCTAGCAGAGATTGTATTTTTTAAAACCTGAAACTACGCTGCGCAAATCGAATAGGATCTCCACGTCCCACGTCCACGACCCTGTGCTTACCAAGGGAAAGAGAACCTGAGAGTCAGAAGTCAAAGTCGAATCTCTCAGGGCTGGAAGGAATCTCAGATCATCCAGTCTAACCAGTAATTGATCAAGATTCCATTTTTTACAGTATTCCCAACTTGCTCTGCCCCTATTTGAAGCCCTAAAGTAGGGGAAACACACTGCTTCCTGAACTGAACAACCTCTCAGCCTTAGCAACACTAGCTGCGTTCTGATCCAGCCGCTAGCTGTGTGATCCTGGGCAAGTCACTACACCTCCATCTGTCTCAGTTTCCTCATCTGTAAAACAGGGATGATAATAGCATCTCTCAGGGATATTTTGAGGATCAAATAAGATAATACTTGTATAGCAGGTGCTAAATAAATGCTATATCCTTTGCCCCCTCCCCTTCCATCTTGAATCTTCCTCTCTTCAACTTGCAATGTTGTTAGTCGTTCTTAGTGTTATTTTGTGGGTGCAAATGCAACCTCTTCAATGAGACTGACCTTGGAATACTTGAAGGCAGCTATTATGTTCCTTCTAAGTCTTCTCCAGACTATTCCCCAGTTCCTCAGCTGATGTTCATATGTCTTACATGGCCTTTCACTAGCCTGGTTGGCATCCTCTGGGATTCCAGCTTTTGAATGTCCTTCCTAAAATGCAGTGCCCAGAATTGAACCCTAACGTCCAGATATGAGAGAATACTGCCCTTCTCCCACCTATTTTAGGATCATAGATTCTGAGCTGGAAGAGCCCTTAGGGATCATTTAATCCTACTTTCTCATTTTACAGGCTAGGAAAATGAAGTCCAGAAAAATCATATGACTTGCCCAAGGTAACACAGGCAATGAGTGGCAAGGCTGGGATCCAAATCCAGGACCTCTGACTCCACATCTAGCCTTCATTCTCCTGCTCCAGTCCTGGGCATGATTCCTCTCTTAATGCAACAGAAAATCATAGGAATTTGCTAAAGGTCACTCAGTGAGCAGAGTTAGGACCATGACTCAGCTCTAACCTATTAATAATGAATCAACTGAGGAGCAATATGCTTGTTATGTTTGGGGCATTAAAACTAATGCCCCTGCTTATTATCATAATAATATATGGAAATAATCATTCCTGCTCCTCCTTCTTCCCTCCTAGATGGTGTGGTGAAGATAAGATATGACTGGTCCAGAGACGACTTTGGAAATTAGAAAGGGAGAGAAGCTTGGGTACCATGGAACTGAGGGGGTGAAACTTGACCATGATTGGACCTTAAAATATAGTCAGAGCTAGAAGGAAACTCAGAACATAGGCAACACAATGTCAGAGCTGGGATGTATCTTAGAACGTAAAATGTTGGAGATGGGAGGGGCCACCTAGTAATGAGAAAACTGAGGTGCAAAAAGGGCAAGTGGCCTCCCCCAGGTCAGTGGGAGTGTCAGAAGTGGAAGCTAGGTATTCTGGTCTTCACAGGGACCAGCAGATGTGAGTACAGAGGAAGGAAAAAACTGGAGACATTCAAGATGTCTGATATTCTAAATATCCCTCCCTTTTGGTTCATTCCTTTTCCCCTCTCTGCCTGAGGCTGGCTGGGTAGCTGGGTTCTTTCCTGACACCTGATCTCAGCAGCTTCCCATAGAATATCAAATATCCAACAGACTCTTCCTCCCAATCTTCCCCCGCTACCCTCACCCCTGTCTCCGCCACCCCCCACTCCTCAGATCTCAACCACAACCTCTCTTGATCTTCTGGGCCCCTCAGACCCAAATCCTGCTGGAGTAGGAGCTTGCCCACATCAGATGGAAATTACCTTAGATCTGAGAATTGCTTCAGGGAATAGGTTGGAGCCTGATTATAGGGGTGGGGAGTGTAATAGAGACCCTGATAAAAGCCTGTCTTTTACCCCAATTTCCTGAATTTCAAGAGTTTCATAAAGTCAAATCAAAGGATAGTTGTTGTCCCTGCCTCTCCTGTGCTCAGTGGTCTGCTTCTGTTAGAACCTTTCTTAAGGCAAGGATGCCAAGGTCACTCTCCTGGTGCAAAATGGAGTCATGCTCAAGGGCACACACAGGAATGCATGGTCATACACAAATATACATATGGACACTCCAAGAGAGACACTCTCAGACACTGAGGGAGATACACATGGACTTCTACCACAAGAGCCATTATTTAGAAGACAAATCCCTGCTCTACCTACCCCTTCCTTTTAAGAGTTTTACATATAAACTATATAGTCTGAACTGGAGTGGATAAGATGTTAGAGTTGGAGTCAGGAAGACCTGAGTTCTACTCTGGCCTCAGACACTTATTAGTTGTATGACCACGGGCAAGTCACTGAGTCACTCTCAACCTCAGTTTTATCATCTGTAAAGTGGGGATAATAAAAACACCTATCTCACAGGGTTGTCATGAGAATCAAATGAGATCATGCATGGGAAGCCTTTGTAAACATTAAGAGCTATATAAATGCCAACTGTTTTTATTATCATTATTGTCATCACCTCAGTCTGGAGGTCTCAGTTTCCTCATCTGTAAAATGAGGATGATAATAGCACCTATCTCCTAGGGTTGCTATGAGTATCAAATAAGGTGCTAAGGTCATCACCTTCAGCTGCACCTGAAGGGACATAGAACTGAGAACATTTAAGCTGGAAGAATGACTTAGAACATAGAATCTTCTAAGACCATGTTGTGTTTCCAGGTGTCAGTATTTCAGTATGTCTGTGTGTGTGTCCTTGTCTGTCTCTTCAAGTATCTGTGTGCTGATCCTTGCATATCAGTACATCCCTGTGTATCCTAGATTGTGTGTCCCTAGCATCCTAGTTTTCCACAAGGGTCCAGGCTGGGAGCAGAGCTGGTGAAAGGATTGGATAGAGTACCTGACCTGGAATCAGGATACCTGTGTTCCAACCCTGCCTTGGACATGTAGTAGCTACTCTGGACAAAGCACTTAACTTCTTTGGGCCTCCCTTTCTTCATCCATAAGATCAGAGGGTTGGAATTGATGAGTTCTGTGATCGGCTATTAACCATGGAGAAGTCTCCATGGGAGATATAGGAGAAGAAACCTTGCCCTTGCCAGTTTGGTTGAAAAACAGTTGGAGAGCAAAAGCTGTCCCAAGGCCAGTTGTGGTCTGTGCAGGGTCATTGAGTCAGATTGGGCTAGAGGAGCTGAGCAGGGAGAATTCTGATAGCTAGGTAGTACAGTGGAGAGAGCAACAGGACTGGAGTGAAGAACACCTGAGTTCAAATTTGATCTCAGACACTTACCAATTGTGTGACCCTGGGCAAATCACAAAAACTTTGTCTCAGTTTCCTCATCTGTAAAATGGGGATATAATAGCACCTATCTCCTAGAGTAGCTATGAGGATCAAATGAGGTGCTAATTGTAAAGCACTCAGCTCAGCGCTTGGCACAAAGTAAGTATAATTTAAGTATTTGCTATTATTGTTAGCTAATGAGGGCTGAGTTGCTGAGGGAAGGTGGTTGAGATTTTGTTGAGGGAAGGAGATGAGACTTTGAAGAGTGGGTAGGATCTATGATTTCAGAGATGGGCGTAGCTAGAAAGACTAGTATATAAAGGGCAAGGACTTCACTGGAGGGTGGGGTACGATCAGGAAGCTCCATAGGCTGGATTAGCACAATCAAGTAATTTAGTGCCAAATGGGGAGGGAATCCAGCAATCAAAAGACTTAAGCTAAAGTTTAGCCTTAAATTGAAGTCAGAAATGGCTCCTGAGTCTGTCCGCTACTGCTCAGCCCAGGACTCTGTCCTTGGCAGCCCCCAGAAGTAGCTGAGAATGAGAGGCATGCTCCTTCCTAGGCCAGGTGGGACCCAACATCTACCCTGAGGGAGAGTCTCACCTTCCTAGGGACTTCTCTGATCCTCCAGTGGCCTGGTTCTGCTCCCATGCCGGATCCTTCTGGAGGAACCAGGATGCCAGGATCATTGTCCTACCATCGGATCCTGTCTGAGTTCCAGAATCTGTAGAACTCATCTGTCATCCCCGCTCCATCCATCCCTCCCACTTTGGGGCTTTACACACATGGATTTTGAAACCTTTCAACCTCAGTCTGTTGGAACCGAAGGATATGGAACAGAACATGTCTGAGACAGAAGGGATCTTAGAATGCAGAATGCACCTGATGTGAATGGGAGAGAGAGATCTGCCATTTTCCTGGGGCAGAACAGAGAACTTCCCAGGAAGACTTCATAGACTAGATGACTACTACCCACTTTTGGTGATTCATGGGGACACAAATAATACTGCCTGAATTGGATTTAATTTAGCAAACATTTATTAAGTGCCTACACCGTGCTAGATACAAAATCAAAAAGGAAACTCTCCCTGCCCTCAAAGAACTTGCATTTTACTAGGGGTGGGGAGGAGAATTATACTTACACTGTCTACCTCCTGACAGGGAGATCATGGACTCAGAGTGCAGATTGAGACAAATGTTTTTAAGGCTTAACATGACCAACTCAGGAATTTGTTTTGCTTGACTATACATGCTTTTTCTTGCTTTCTGAATTGGTGACAGGGGGAAGTGGGAGAGAATTTGTACCAGAAGATAAAATAAAATTTAATTTAAAAAAAAGAGGAAAAGCATCTTACAGGACTTTGGCCCTGTACTATTTATTGAAGGAAGCTAGCAACACAGTGAGACAGAGGTGAATGGAGGTAGTGAATTCTAGATAAGGGGGACTACTTTGTAAAAGCATGGAGGTAGGAGAGGGAATATCATACATGGGGAAGGAATTCAGAAATTATTGCCAAGGATTAAGAAGTCTTAGAAAAGAAACTTGTTGGAACCAAAACAGCAGAGAAGAGGAAGCTTTATAGCAGAGCTCTCCCAACATTCCCCTCCAAATAACTTTAAAATATCATCTCAAATCAAATTCTGGCACAGCTAGCAAAAGGTTGGGTTGAAACCTTTTTCCAATCCAAGACAGTTTAGGAGGTCAAAAGGAGAGGTCTGTGACACTGGGGGCTGGCCAGGAGCATACATGGCAGCAACATTAGCTATAAGCCTTGGGGGCAGCTGTGGCAGCAGCAGCAGCAGCTTCCAGAGCTCTCAGCCCAGAGAAAGCAAGGGGACTGGACAGCAGGTCAGAAAGAGATTACAGGGGATCCTCATACTAGCACTGGCACAGGGTCAGATGCTGTTTGGTCACATTACCTGTATGCAGTTGCAGGGTGGAAAGGAATGCTTACAGTCACAAGGGAGCAGGGGCCCTGAGGAGCCATAGCATTTTTTGGCCTCAAGGGATCAGAGTCCTTTCTTAGGTAAAGACCAGAGTACAGACCAGGACAGCAGTAACACACCTCTTCCCAGATCACACCACCTTGAAAATACCAAAAACTTACAGATTCCCAGAACTAGATGTGAAAACAGCATGGGGAAGGGAGAGAAGGGAGAAAGAGATGGAGAAAGTCTGAAGCTTAGATCAGTGTCCCAATCCCCCACCCCCACCCCCACCCCCAGGGTGAGCAGAGCTCAACTTTAACATGAAGTTCAAAATCAAGAAATAGATTGTAAAAATGAGCAAATAACAACAAAAAAAGTACTTCACCATAAAAAGGCACTATGGTAACAGGGAAGAACAAGACACAAATTCAGAAGAGGACAATGATGTGAAAACATCTACAAGCAAAGTCTCAAAGAAAAATCCAAATTGGAACAAGCCCAGCAAGAATTCCTAAAAGAAGTTAAAGAAAGAGGGGGTAAAAAAGATTTTAAAAAATCAAATAACAGTGGTAGAAGAAAAATTGGGAAAAGAAGTGAAAGCAGTGCAAGAAAATTATAAAAGAGACAATTAATAGCTTGGTAAAAGAGACACCAAAAAAGAGGAAAGAAAATTGTCTTCTGAAAGAATTTGGCAATCTGTATTTTAATCACTGCTAGTGATTTAAATCTAGGAGTTAAAAAGAAAAGGGCAAAATTGGAAAGGGAAGATCCAGTGAAGCAAAAGGTGTCTGAGAAGAGGACTGGGATCTCCTGAGCATGGCTGAAAGGAAAATAAGAATAATAAGTTTTTGGCCAGGAATGGAGAACACCCAACAAGAGCTAGTAAAGATGTGTTTTCCTGGAGTCTTACTTTAAACTGAAAAAGAAGAGGAAGAGGAAAAAACTGCTTACATGTGTCCACCAAGCTAGTTACCATAGAAAGTCACTAGCCACAATGTAAGAATAAAGTAGAGACACCCTAAAATCCACAGAAGACAATATTCAAGGAGTCTGCAATAAAACCCATGGCCTCAGCTATTTATACTAAATGCACTAAGTCTGAGTAATAAGGAGGTGAACTAAAACTAAAACAACTTATCTGTACATGAGCATTCCTGTGGGCTACATAGTGACTTAATTTAAAAATATAACATTATTTATGTTTTATTGTATTTCATTTAGTTTTGTTAAATATTTCCTGGTTACATTTTAATCTAGTTCCTGAGCACTAGGGGGCACTGGGAGATGTTGGGGACCTGAGGATTTCCTGTTTGACAGCTCTGAACTAGAAAATCCTTGTACAAGGAAGCAAATTGGATCTCACTGGGTTTTCTAAGATTTGGGATGGGACCCCTGAATGGAATACAGCTCTAAAAAGGTTTATTTTCTTTGAAAAGAATAGACTAGTTAGAAGGGGATAATAAGTAGGATTGTACACTAAGAAGACATAGTCTTGTGAGAATCAGTCAATAAATAAGTTTGTTAAGGGTCTACTAGGTGCCAGGCACTGTGGTAGGCACTAGGGATACAAAAAGAGGCAAAAGTCAGCCCCTGCCCTCAAGGAACTTTCAATCTAATGGGGGAGAGAACATGTAAACAAATACATACAAAGCAAGCTATATGGAGTTGAGGAAGGCTTCCTATAAAATAATGAGGTTTTCCTTGGGACTTAGCCAGAGAGGTCAGTAGGTGGAGGGTAGGAAGGAGAGCATTTCAGGCATGAAGGACAGCCGGAGAAAATGCCTGGAGCTGAGGTCTGGAATGTCTGCTTCATAGAATAGAGAGGAGACTGGTGTCATTGCATCGAAGAGTACAAGGTTAAAGAGTAAGGAATAAGAAGATTGATGAGATAAAGGGACCTAGGTTACACAAGACTGAAGCAAAGAAAGCAGGGGTAGCAATTGTGATCTCAGACAAAGGAAAAGCAAAAATAGATCTAAGTAAAAGAGATAAGAAAGGAAATTATATCTTGGTGAAAGGTACCATGACAATGAAATCGTATCAATACTAAACATATATGCACCAAATGGGAGAGCATCTAAATTTTTGAAGGAAAAGTTGAATGAGTTAACAAGAGGAAATAGATAATAAAACTATACTAGTGGGGGACCTCAATGTTCCTCTCTCAGAGTTAGATAAATCTAACCAAAAAATAAACAAGAAAGAAGATAAGGTGGTGAATAAAATTCTGGAAAAGTTAGGTATGATTGATCTTTGGAGAAAATTGAATGGGAATAGAAAGGAACATACCTTTTTTTCTCAGCAGTAAGTACATGGCTCCTACACAAAAACTGACCATATATTGGGACATAAAAACCTCACAACCAAATGCAGAAAAGCAGAAACAGTAAATGCATCCTTCTCATATCATAATGCAATAAATATTACATTAAATAATGAACAATAGAAAGAGAGATTAAAAATTAATTGGAAATTAAATAATACAATCCTAAAAAATAAGTAAGTCAAAGAACAAATCATAGAAACAATTGATAATTTCATTAAAGAAAATGACAACAACAAGAAAACATACTGAAATTATAGGATGCAGCCAAAACAGTAGTTAGGGGAAAATTTGTATCTCTAATTGCTTACATCAGGAAAATATAGAAAAAGCAGATCAATGAATTGGGTATATAACTAAAAAAAAAAACTAGAAAAAGAACAAATTAAAAATCCCCAATTAAACACCAAATTGGAAATCCTGAAAATCAATGAAGAGATTAATAGAATTGAAAGTAAGAAAACCATTGAACTAAGAAAAAAAACTAGAAGCTGGTTTTATGAAAACAACAACAATAAAATAGACAAACCATGGGTTAATTTGATTGCAAAAAAGAAAGAAGAAAACCAGTTACTAGTATCAAAAATGAAAGGAGTAAATTCACCACCAGTGAAGAGGAAATTAAGACAATTGTTAAGAGCTATTTTGCCTAATTATATGCCAATAAATTTGACAATTAAATGAAATGGATGAATATCTACAAAAATATAAATTACCCAGATTGACAGAAGGAGAAATAAAATACTTAAATAGCCCAATCTTATAAAAAGAAACTAAACAAGCCATCAGTGAAATTCCGAAGAAAAAATCCCCTGGACCAGATGGATTCACAAGAGAATTATGCCAAACATTTAAAGAACACTTAATCCTAATACTATATAAATTATCTGAAAAAAATAGGTGAAGGGGTCCTACCAAATTCCTTTTACAACACAAATATGTTACCTAAACCTAATACCTAAACCAGGAAGAGTCAAAACAGAGTAAGAAAATTACAGACCAATTTCCCTACTTAATATTGATGCAAATTTTTAAAAATAAAATAATAGCAAAGAGATTACAACAATATATCACAAGGATCATATACTATGACTAGGTGGGATTTATACCAGGAATGTAGGGCTGGTTCAATATGAGGAAAACTATCAGCATGATTGACCATGTCAATAACAAAACCAATAGAAATTATATGATTATCTCAATAGATGCAGAAAAAGCCTCTGAAAAAATACAGGGCTATTCCTATTAAAAACACTAGAGAACCTCAGGATAAATGGAGCTTACCTTAAAATGATAAGTACTATCTATCTAAAATCATCTGGAAGCATCATCTGTAATGGAGACAATCTAGAAGCATTCCCCATGAGATCAGAGGTGAAACAAGGATTCCCATTATCACGACTATTATGCAATATTGTATTAGAAATGTCAGCTACAGAAATAAGAGAAGAAAAAGACATTGAAGGAATTAGAGTAGGTGATGAGGAAACAAAACTATTACTCTTTGCAGATGATATGATGGTATACTTAGAGAATCCTAGAGAATCAACTAAAAAACTGTTTGAAATTATTAGCATCTTTAGCAAAGTTGCAGGATACAAAATAAACCCACATATATCATCAGCATTTCTGTAAGTTACCAACAAAGTCCAGCAGCAAGAAATAGAAAGAAAAATTCCATTCAGAGTAAGTGTAGACTATATGAAATACTTGGGAGTCTACCTGCCAAGACAAACCCAGAAACTATATGAACACAATTACAAAACGCTTTGCATACAAATAAAGTCAGATCTAAACAAAAATATCAATTGCTCATGGGTAGGGTGAGCCATTATAATAAAAATGGCAATTCTACCTAATTAATTTATTTATTCAGTGCCATATCAATCAAACTATCGAAAATATTTTATAGAGCTAGAAAAAATAATAACAAAATTCATCTGGAGAACAGAAGCTCAAGGATATCAATGGAATCGATGAAAAAAATATGAAAGAAGGTGGTCTAGCAGTACCAGATCTCAAACTATATTATAATGTGGTAATTATCAAAACTAGCCAAGAAATTGAGTGGTGTATCAGTGGAATAGATTAGGTATAAATTACCTTATAGTAAATGACCCATCATAATCTAGTATATAATAAACCCAGAGATCCAAGCTTTTGAAACAAATACTCATTATTTGACAAAAACTGCTGGGAAAACTAGAAATGGCCACATAGAAAACAGTATGGCAGAAACTAGGTATATCTCACACTGTATGCCAAGATAAAATCAAAGTGGGTACATGATTTACACATAAAAAGTGATACCATAAGTAAATTAAGAGAGCATGAAATAGAGAATTCAGTCCAGGAGGAATAGGGAACTTTGAGGAAGGAAATTCTGAGAATGAAAAGAGAAACATTATTGCTAACTTCTTGAAGCAAAGTGGTTGAGTTGTTGAAATAGACCAGTACAGACTTACAGGTAACTCATCAACCAACCTAATTTTTTTCTCCCGAAGCATAGAAGACAGAATCAGGGTTTGGTAATAGAGCATGAAGACAGAAGCATACCCCGGTTATTTCAGAACAGCGTCAGCAGCGTTAAGGCTAAGAATGAGCTGACGCTGGCAAAGGATGCTAAGGACAAAAAAGGTTCTCTGCATTATCTTGGAGGAAAGGGGTAGGTCTAGAACCATTGCCCACTGCTCAGGGTGCACCACAGACAGAAGACAGAACTGTTCAAATCTTATTTTACTTCTCTTCTGTCAAGGACAATGGCCTTTGGACTAGAAAAGACAGTGAAATCAACTAACAGGGAACTAGCACCTAAATTAGAGCCATTTGCTACAACATTTTAATAATACATTTTTATTAATCTTTTACTTTTTACATCTCTTAAATTTTCCCCGTATCCCTTCCTCTTCTCTCTTAGAGAGATATCTCTTCTTTTTTTTTTTCCTAGTCAAATGACAAGGTTTATTGTAACGCCAATAGAAGTAGGCAGGGTTCCTAGTGAACTTGTGAGATATCTCTTTTAACAAAGAATTTTTAAAAGGAAAAAGAAGAGGATAAAAAAACACAGCAAAGTTGGTCAACATATTGGAAAAAAAACAAATCGCAACATTAAATGCAATGTTCCACACCCATTGACCCCCATTACTGCAAAAGAGTGGGAAGTTTTTTCTCACATGATCCTTTTGGGAACCCAAACGAGTTCTTTGTAATTTTGCAACACTCTTTGTATATCTTATTTTGCATATTTTGTTCTTTTGATTTGCCTTGTTGTATCACTGTAGCAATTTGAATGCGGTTTATTTGTGTGAGTTGAAGGAGTTGAAAATGAAGAAACTCAATCAGTTTCTCCTACCTTTTTCAGTTTTTATATTTGGTAGCAAAGGCCTCTCTGAGTGATTATGTGATAAACCAATGTCTACTAGGGAGGGGTAAAGGAGAAAAGCCATGCCTAAGGCATGTGTGTCCAAATGAAATTTATTTATTTTTATTTTTTTACAACTCACCAGATATGGGAAGGATGTATTGGTCTTCCAAGTCTGCATTCAGATTGGAAACACGATGGACTAGCTCCAAAGATGGCTTTCGACCCTTCATTTGCAAAGGGAAAAGTCCCATCTGTGATTTGTGTTAGGAATGCTCTCCAGCTCTTCAGGGCCTCCAGGGTGATTACTGGAGGAAAAACAAGATGTTATCTGTTGCCTCTGCTCTAAAATCTATTTTTAGGACAAAGGAAAAAGGAGGGAGAAAGAGAAATGGGGAGAGGAATTGGGTGATTCTGTGTCCAACTTTGGACTTGTTCTTATAGAGGTAAGAGCCTGCTCTTCATGGCCTTAGTAGGACTTCTAAGAAACTATGGTTAAGAGCTCCTACAAAGAACAAAAGTTTGCTTCTGGCCTGAATTTCTGATTCTTGTAGGGGGTTGGAGGTGTTTGACTGAGAACGGGGAGCAGCCTCTCTCTCCTCTCTCTCTTCTTTCTTCTCCCCCCCATCCCCTCTCTCCTCCTCACCCTCACTTGAGTGGAGCCACTCTTTCCTGGTCCTTCCCAGTGGACTAGACTTTTCTCCTTGGTCAACAACTGTACGGGCTTCCTCTGGGAATGGACTTCATTAAATCTGCCTCAGAAGAGATGATGGAAGGAAAATTGCCTGAGGATGCTTGCTTAGATCTGGTTGACTCCCACTCACTTACCAAGCCTCCTCCCCCCAGAAAAATTGTTGGCTCATTCTCTTTAGAATGGTTTAGAATCTAGACTTCATAGAGGCACTTGGTCTCTTCTCTGTTTTGGGGAAGCTATATGTATCAATGTTACAGTTCAGGTGGAGTTCCCCGAGCTGGTAGGCTCAGTTATGGTCTTTTCCCAGAGTCTCACCCCTGGGCAGTGGCAGTGGCGATGTGCCCAACACACAATCTCACATTCTTATTCTTTCTCAGGCCACTCAGCAGAACTGTGTGTGCTCCTGCGACTCCTCTGAGTTCTTGAATGGATGAACAAATGAAAAAGACATCTATTAATCATTTACTATGTACTTGTCACTGTGCTAAACACAGAGGACAGCAAATACAAACAAGCAAGACAGTGCTTGTCCTCAAGGAGCTTATAATCTAATAAGGCAAGGCAATACATAAAGGGAAACTAGAGTTGGAGAGGAGGAAAGGGGGAGGAGATTAGGCTAGCTTGAAGGCAGCAGAGTTTGGAAAGAGCCAGGAAGTGTTGAGGTGTCCTAAAGGGATGCTAAAGCTCAGAATGAACTAATGTCAAGGAATGCTGAGGATTCTGAAAGAATGCCTGTACTTTTAGCTGTACTGGAGGAAGGAAGAAGGTCAAATAAGATATGGGACCACTGCTTACTGCTCACGGTGGGCCACAGATAAAAGACCAAACTACTCTGTGGTGCAGGCTTGTAGGTGGTAACACAGTGCATAGAGCGCTGAGCCTACAGTTAGGAAGATTCATCTTCCTGAGTTCCAATCTGGCCCAACTAGCTGTGTGGCTCTGGGCAAGTCATGTAACCCTGTTTGCCTCAGTTTCCTCATCTGTAAAATGAGCTACAGAAGGAAATGGAAAGTCACTTGTCAACCTGAAATAAAGAATGCTACCAAAGTAGCAAAAAGCTAGGATCTTTAACAGAGGTGAGGAAATTGCAATTCAGGGCCACCACACAGCACCAGATTACTGGAATGCCCAAGAGGGCCAGAGGAGCGACAGGGTTAAATACATTTCAACAGGGAGGGAGGGTCTCATGGGACCACGGCCTTGGGAAGCTGTTGTTTTACATAACAACAGAAAATCCATAGAGAAAGCTGGGGGAGTCTGGGGAGTGGTAACAGGGGTTCCTTTTTTTTTTTTAACTGGTTTTGATTGCCCTCAGGCAATTTAAAGCTCTGGGATCAGTCAAGGTCAGTTCATAGTCATATCTATTCAACATTCCCCCTTCTTGGTCAGGACTAATTCTGTCAATTACCAAGGGAGGCATTAAGCAGTTCTATGAGCTGCTGTAGCATGACAGTATCAGTAACACGGACCCCAATATGAGAAGGCAAGTATGGGCAACACTTCCCTGCCTCTAAAAAGGAGTAAGGTACAGATGAGGAGAGCCAGTAGTCCCTGAAAAAGAGGGTAGACATTCGCAAGGCTGGAAGTAAGCCAATGAGAAAATGTCCACCAATGTGGTGGGATTAGCAAGGATTTTTAACTATGAGGCTCACCATGATGGGAATAGTGTGAGGGGAAGAGGAAAAGAGATTGACTTGCACATTGATAGGAGCTACTGGGGCAAGCAGGCCTTGCAAAGAACAATAGCACATGGGAAAGAAGAGAAAGGGAAGGGTAACCCACTCCTACTGTCCATTTAATCAGCCCATCATATCTTAGAGTTCAGACTTCTCATATAACTGTCTGGTTTCTGAGAGCATCTCCTGTTGCAGTTGACTGCCTTCCGGTCAGATGGAGCTTGAAATCACTAGTAGTGGGCTGGGCTGTCCACTCGGGAGTTGGGGCCCTCTTCAGATGAAACAGATGTATCTAGCTGTCAACAGATTGGTTAGCAGGACTTGGTAGGGTCCTTTCTCCATGGGCTGCAGGGCATCCTTGCACAAGTGTCTTTTCAAATAGATCAAGTTTCCAGGTTCTAGCTGCAAAGTAGACTGGTCTGGAGCTGGGTCACTAGAAAATGACTGAGAAACAAGATGGTTAAGGTCTCAAAAGGTCTGAGTGAGTCCCTGGCAGTAGACAGACAGGAAATCTTGGTGATGAGGGAATCACCATGGGGTAAAAAGGAAAACTTCCCAAAAGGGGTCACCCTAAGGTTCAGAAGGACTAAGGGAAGAGCTCTACTCAAGCTCTGAAAATGTGTAGGTGATATCTGGGAGATTGACTTGTGGGGCTCTTTAGGGTTTTGCTCAACTATATGATAAGAGAGCTGATGATTTAAATCTGAACCCCACAGTCTGACACAATACCTAACATGGGTTTGATTTTCAACTATTCTAAAGCACTCAGTGAAGAACTTACTGACCCATGCTGTCGGCTGCAACAGGCATGTATCATCCCTGGCATAATCAAAGTTTTGATACTGATTAAAATGTTTTACTATTGCATGATGTATGGTTGTTGTCCTTCATTCTCAAAGAGGACCAAAGTGACATCACTATGTTAGAGTCAAGTTACAGCATGTCCGACTGTGGCTGATCAGACCAATATGAGCTCGGGAGGCTCTACCACAGGTTGGGCACTTTTGTCCGTGTGAACATTTTGGGGTGGATTTTCTAAATTTGCACATCTCATGTTTCTATTGAGCTACTTCAATTCTGCTTTGCTCATAGAGCACAGCACCTTCTCTGACGAGGGCATGCCAGGCTTGGCGGTCCTGTGCCAGTGTCTCCCATGTCACACAATCAATTCCAAAGTTCTTTTTTTTTTCACTTTTTGATTTTTTTGCATTTATTTAGTATTTTATTTTCCCCCAGTTATAGGTAAAAACAATTTTTAACATTTGTTTTTAAAATTTTGAGTTCCAAATTCTCTTCCTCCCTCCCCACTCCCACTCTCCCAATGAGAAGGCAAGCAATTCAATATAGGCTGTAAATGGGTAGTCATGCAAAACATATCCATAATCGTCATGTTATAAAAGAAAACAAAGACAAAAAAAATCAAGAAAAATAAAGTAAAAAAAAAGTATGCTTCAATCTGTATTCAGACACAATTCCAAAGTTCTTGAGAGACTGTGTCCTTGTATCACTTCTTCTGATCACCACGTGAGTGCTTGCCATATGTGATTTCTCCATAAAATAGTATTTTAGGCAAGCATACATGCATTATGTTAAACTGCAGTAGACTCCAACCCTAATAAAGGGTACAGGAAAGAAATAATTCAGGAGTCTTGAATGTACAATTTAATGCCCCAGCCACTGTCAAGTGCTGATTTAAATAAATTTTAATAAAAGCTCACTATCCTTTTGTGCTCCACATGAACGTGCAGAAAGATTCTGAATGGTGCTTAACAAGTGTTTGCTAAAAAATTATTTGAACAATATGACATCTCCATCTCAATCCCTTTGGTAATACACCTTAGAACAACTACAATGGGGTAGACTTTAAGTCATTGGTACATAGAGGAGTGGTGAAAGTTCATCTCATTAGCCATCTTGATTTAATTGAATATACAATATGCTTTTAGCAGTCTCTTTTTTCCTTTTTTTTTTTTTTTTTGGCTTTTTGGTGAAGCAATTGAGGTTAATTGACTTGCTCAGGGTCACACAGCTAGTGAGTGTCAAGTGTCTGAGGCCAGATTTGAACTCAGGTCCTCCTGCCTCCAAGGCCAGAGCTCTATCCACCGAACCACCTAGCTGCCCCCTCCTTTTTACATTTTCATTAGAAATGAATTGTAATAGCAATCACCAGAAATTTCTTGAGCAGATACATATACTGCTAGGACTGCTTATAAGTATTTCAGTATTGGGGTAGCCTTTCAGAGAGGAAAGAGACCCAGAATTTCAACCCAGATCCAAGTATGGACAATACAACAGAGTCCTGCCCCTGGTGCCAGCCAAGGGACCCTTGTAATCTCCTTCTGACTAGTTGTCTGGGGGCTGCCAGGTCTGGAAACTGTCACTGACACCACTGATTCAGTTGCCCCCAAGGCCTACTGCTGGTTTGCTGGGGTGTGACCTGCACTGGACTTTGTTCTACTCTCACCAAGGTGCAACAGATCTTTCCTGCCGATCTTCTAAGTTGTCTTGTGCTGGAAAATTGTTTCACCCCATCTTTTTGTGGGTTCTGTCACTCCAGAATTTGTTTTGGGGCATTATTTAAAGTTTTTGGACGGGTTTAGGAAGAGTTCAAATCCCTGCATTTTCTCCACCATTTTGGCACTGCCCCTAACAACACATGACAGAAATCAAAATTTTGGGCAGCTAAGTGACTCAGTGGATAAAGTGCTGGGTCTGAAGTCAGGAAAACTAGAGTTCAAATCCTTCCTCAGATACTTACTAGCTGTGTGACCCTGGGTAAGTCACTTAACTCTACTTGTCTCAGTTTCCTCATCTATAAAATGAGCTGGAAAAGGAAATGGCAAACCACTCCAGTATCTCTGCCAAGAAAACCCCAGATGAGGTCAAGAATAGTCTGACATGACTGAAAAATGATGAAACAACAACAAAGGTAGCCATGATCAGAAGGAAAGCAGAAAACTGGGAAAAAAAAATTTTATATATACTTCCTCAGATAAAGGTCTCATATTTCAAATATATAAAGAACTTTGTCAAATCTATAAGAATGTGAGTCATTCCCCAACTGATAAATGGTCTAAGGATATGAACAGACAGTTTTCTGAAGAAGAAATCAAAACAATTTATAGTCATATGAACAAAAATGCTCTAAATCATTATTGATTAGAGAAATGCAAATTAAAACAACCTTGAGATGTCATATAATACCTATAAGATTGACTAAAATGATAAAAGAAGAAAGTGAGAAATGTTGGAGGGAATGCGGAAAAATTGGGACCTTAATTAATTGGTGGATCTGTGAACTGATCCAACCATTGGAGAGAGATTTGGAATTATGCCCAAAGAGTTATTAAACTACCCATACCCTTTGATCCAGCAATACCACGATTAGGTCTGTTTCCCAAGAGGATTAGGAAAAATGAAAAAGAACCTACATGTTCTAAAATATTTCTAGCAGCTCTCTTTGTGGTGGCAAAGAACTGGAAATTGCAGGGATGCTTATCATTTGGAGAATGGCTAAACAAATTATGGTATGTGTTCATGATTGAATATTACTCTGCTATAAGAAATGATGAGCTTAATGATTTTAGAAAAAGCATGGAGAGACCTTCACAAAATAATGAAGAGTGAAATGAGCAGAACCAAGAGAACATTGTATACAATAACAGCAATATTGTTTTAAGAACAACTTAGAGCAACCAAATAATTCTAACTATTATATATACCCAAATTAACCTCAAAGATCCTATGAAGGAAGATGCTGTTTGAATACAGAAAGGATGATTGCTGTGGTGTAGGAAATGATGAGCTGGTTAATTTCGGAAAACATGGAAAGACTTGGACTTATGAAGAAAGATACTATCCACCTTCAGAGAAACATGATAGGATGAAATAAGCATGGTACAGCCATGTATGTATGTGCATATGTATATATGTCTATGTTTATAGATATATATGTATATAAATATATATATATATGCTTAATTGTAGCCTTCTTTGAGGGGGGAAAAGAGGGGAAAAATAAAGTAAAAAGTACACAGCAGAGAACAAAAGAAAACCCAAAAGTTGTTGTAGTTGTTGTTTGTCCTTTGTTCTCAGAGATCATGGCATCAGGGAGGTGATGCCATGACATGCAAATGATTTGGGTTTAAGTGAGGGAAGGCTGTGCAAAGTCACCAGTTTCACTTTCTCCCCCAGAGCCATCTGGGTACAGTGGCCAGATACAGATCAAGATGACTGGAGATGGCCCTGGAGGTAGTGGGAGGCCTTGGCCTTTTTAAGTTCAAGTCTTTAATAGGTTTCAGTTTGATGAGGCAACGCCCATTCAATGGTTAAGGCTAGGTAAGAAATGAGACAGAGAATGGCTTTTGTAAGTAGACCTTACAGGAAAAAAAATGCAAAAGGAAAAAGGAAACAGTAATAAAATTGTGCATATCATAAGTTTCATACCATGCAGCCTTCTGTTCCTCTGGAAACATCTGATGCAGTCCTGTGGTTTGGGCGTGGTCTCAGAGCAGTTCTTTGCCCGTTCAGGTCACTCGTAGAGATCTTCTTTGCTAAAAAATCTGCTAGGAAATTGGTCTAAACACAACTTTAAATTTACTTTGCCAATAACTAGGTCAAGTAATGAAAGTTAGCTCAAACCTTATGTCTACTATTAAAAAACAAGGAAGCAAAGAAAAGCTTGGTAGCTTTGAAAACAACATGGAGTATTTACGATACAGGTTTTTTTGAAATGGAAATTCATTGCTTTATATTGAATCCCCTCATTTTTTTCTTTTCTCATTTTGTATTTAAGTGTAAAATAAACAAAAATTACCAAAAAACAAGAATGAACAATAACACCATTATTAGTGTATGTAATAATTAAATAGCATGTAATAATTAAATTGGAAGGATATTATTAACTGATTTTGTTACAAAGTCACTTGATTTAGTTCAATAAAATTCAAAGTCTGCTTAAAAAAATGTTTGCAAACCTAAGCAGACTCAGTATTCCCCTCCCTGCCCTCGCCCCCCCATTGGACACAGCTCAAACAACCACGTTGCAAGGTCATTGTTCTTTCTTTCTTTCTTTCTTTCTTTCTTTCTTTTTTTTAAGGCAATTGGGGTTAAGTGACTTGCCCAGGGTCACAAAGTGTCAAGTGTTTGGTTTGAGTCCGAATTCAAACTCAGGTCTTCCTGACTTCAGGGCCAGTGCTCTATCCACTACGCCACCTAGCTGCCCCACCAGGTCATTGTCAGAAACCCGTTTACATTCAACGCGATGAATACCAGTGGACAAAGCTAGAGAAAAAGAAATAATTTATGTAAAACACTTTCAAAAATATCAACACTCATGTACATTTCTAGAGTGCTTATTAGCCTTGTAGTATTGAACTATAGGTGAAATTAATTTACTATGAGCCCTTGCTGGTTGATTTCCTTAGGAGATCTCTTTGTATATATCTGATAAACCTCTTTCCCTCTATTCTCTCTCTCAGTCCCTTACCTCCCTAGTGTGAGTACCTGGTTAAGGTCCTCCCTGTGCACAGTTTGCCTGGCTAACAATCGCAGGCTTGCAGCAAAGACAGCCTTACTGGGAGTGTACGACTCAATCTAGTCCGTCAGCTCCACTGGGTCTGGGTCATGAGAATTCTCTCAACTCTGACAGCTCTGTCATCATTCCTGACTAGAACTTGTAGCAAAAATAGATGAGTATTAATATTGGTACCAAATACTTCATCATTTTCATCCTCTTTGGTGTGTAGAGACGGATCAGTTTTACAAATAACTCCCGTATGTCACTGCTGCGTAAGCCAAACGGTGCCCACACGTGTGTAGGCGATGTGTGTGTATCAAATTCCAAACATCCAAACAGACTAGAGTGAATCAAGCTGTAGGCTTTTCCAGGCTTTGGTACAACTGTGCATTTTCCCTTGTTATCCATGGACTGCACATTGGTAGAATCAATGAGGTTCCAAACAACAGCCACTTTCACTATAATGAAAAGAACAAATATGTCAGCATAAAAAAAGTGAAGCATGTGACAGTCTTTCGAGTGCATTAAAGGGTAGGAGACCAAAGCTTCCTCACACATACAGCCTTACATCCAAATCCTTTATTTCTCCATATCCAAATTTTGCCCTCAGAAATTTAAATATGTGACTTTAGATTAAAGAAGCTGTTTAATAGGGCTATTGAAAAAAAACCCCAAAACAACTCAAATATAGCACCAGAGCCAAGTGAGACAAAAGTTTCCTAGGCCTATTAAGGAAGCCTCCAGTTTTCAGGTTTTGTTTTGTTTTTTCTGAAATTTTCTGACTATTTACACCAAGAGGCCAAGTAATTTGCCCAGGGTCACGCAATCATTACACCAAGGGAAGTACCTCGGAGGACACGCTTGAACCCCCAGTGTTCTAGGCTTTAAGATCACTTCTTCATTTAGTACTCCATGAATCCTCTCCCATCTCCAAGCCCAGCAGGCTTCCAATACAACTGATAACCTTGGCAAGGTCCATTTTCCTCAGATTCCCAGGTTTTGATTCTACCTAGACACCTTTCAGCTTAGTTCTTTTTTGACCAAAGCTTTAGTACTTTAAATTATCACATAAAAGACAAGTAATTCACAAACATTTAGTAAATCAGGGCTGTGAACTACAGTTATCCCTTCTATACGAGAAGTCCTCCATCACAGTTTCGATATATCTTGAGTCAGCATAAGAAATTAAATGGAAATTATTGGGGAGTTTTGTGGAAACCACAGATGATGCATGAAGGCCAGCAGATGACAGAGAAAAAGTTTAGAAACTCAGAAATGCATAAAATATATATAGTATTATATATTATATATATATTTATACATAGCATTATATATACATATATATAATATATAAAAATACATATTAAATAATATCAATATATTTTATCTTCTAATGCCATAATAATTCAGACTTCTTCTCTGCTATATGAAGAGAAGGCCAAAAAATGTTATGCGGATTTTCCAGATCGAGGTGGGGCCAGGCCCCTAACCCCCCAGAGATGTGGAAGGGATAACTGGATTCCCAGACCAATAGCTGTCCTCCTCTCTAGAGCTGTTCAAGAATGTAAATACACTAGGGACGGGGTTTTGCCTCTCTAAAGATTTGCAGGGTATTCAAACCTTTTTTTCCTTGTTATTCATCTCTCCTGTAATCTGAAAACCCATACTTTTCCTATTTCTAAGTTAAGACTTTAATACAGCTTAATAAATGTAGGTGGGACTTACTTTCTTAACTGCAAGCTGATTTGTAGACTTACTCATTCTAGCTGGATGTGAAGCTAGTTCTTCCACCTCTGAATCTTGTAGCTCTCAGATTTAAGCATTATAAAACCTTATACCATATCACCACTGGCAGAGCTGAAACAAACTTATAACCACGTCAAAAGGCAAGTCTCACACGCCTTACCAGATAAAACAATGAAGAAATTTTACAATCTTGATAAAATAAAATGCATTCAACAAAAATAATATAAAGCCTTACCCATTTCATAACTGTTAGGAATATTAGGTCAGCTCACGGTATGTTAGGGCAAGTATTATTGTTCTAAGTGTGGTATATGGTGTGTTCAGGGAAGACTAACACCTCTGGCAAGGAATGCTGAGCCCTTTACAGGGCTTCTCACCTACTTTTGGTGTCCACCTACCATCTAACTCTCACCTGGGGTTCCAAGAAGCTATAGCATGCTCAGCAGCTACATCTCCATAAACCATTTCAGCAGATGGGCTTAACCAGATTGAGGGAAACCAAGGGGTCTCAAACCCATGGTGAGTTGGGGGGGGTCTACCCCAACCACGTGAAGATGTCCCCCAGTGGAATGGTCACATGAGAACAATGTTCCAATGGCCATGAAGGAGACCGAAGCAGATGCTGTGGAGAACTTAGAGCTTGGTTAGACATCGAAGACACCAAGGTCATCTACTGCATCCTGAACCATCACCAGTTGTCTTGACTTTGTCTTACCTCTGGACTTCAATGACTCTGGAAGAGAGAGTGGGGCTGACAACTTTGTGCAACTCTGCTTCACTTAAATCTGATTTATGCACAAATCAAAAGACATCACCCGTGCCATTTGATCATTTTTACCTGTCTCAAAGTCCTGTGGCAACAGGCAAGTGATGAAGCAGCAGGTGTGGATACACTGGGAGCTAGTCACAACCCTGCACACAGGCAGCACAGGCCATAGGGTTGCCTTCCCAGAGCAGTGGGATTTGGCAGCCCCCTGGATGTCTGAGCAGCCTCTTTATTTTATTTCATTTTTAGGCAATTGGGGTTCAGTGACTTGCCCAGGGTCACACAGCTAGTGTCAAGTGTTTGGATTTGAACTCAGGTCCTCCTGACTTCAGGACCGGTGCTCTATCCACTGTGCCACCTAGCTGCCCCTGAGCAGCCTTTTTAAAGGACCACACTGCTTACCTCTTGGGGTGAGGGAGAGGCTAGAAAAGGTGTCCTAAATGTGTCTCCTTCCCCCTGCTTACTGAGGCAGGTGGGGATCACACCCTGTGGTCTAAGCACAAAAAAATGTACAAAAACTTTTGCAAAGATGATTCCACTCACCATCACAGCATGGAATGTGTGCACGCTTATGGACAACACGAAATCCAGCAGACCTGAAAGACAAACAGCTCTTGTTGTGAGAGACCTCAGCAAGTATCACATCCAAATAGCAGCCCTGAGTGAAACAAAGCTGGCAAACGAAGACCAGCTTACTGAAATTGGAGCTGGATACATGTGTTTTTTCTGGAGCGGCCGCAGTGAAGGGGAGTGCCGTGAAGCTGGTGTAGGTTTTGCAATCAGGGGAAGGGGGAGAGAGGTAACAAGGAGGGGGAATAGGAGGAAAGAAGAAAGGACTCCTGTAAGAACTGGCATCTGAGCTGTATTGTACTTTACTCAGGTAAAGGAAAAACCTAATTAACCTTGATGAAGTCAAGGCAACAGGCCCAGATGAACTAGAACAGATGCCAAGAGAAATGGAGAGATGCCCCAAGACAGGAGGACAAATGTCCTGCTTTTCAAAGAAGGGAAGTGAGTGGAGTCTGTAAACTACAGGTCAGTGACCTTGACTTTGATTCCTGGCAGCATTAAAAACATTCTCAAAGGAATGATTTGGAACATTTAGTATTCTATTCTTTTTTGTGTGTGTGAGGCCATTGGGGTTAAGTGACTTGCCCAGGGTCACACAGCTAGTAAGTATCAAGTGTCTGAGGCCAGATTTGAACTCAGGTGCTCCTGACTCCAAGGCTGGAGCTCTAACCACTGTACCATCTAGCTGCCCCACTTCAACATTGTTTTATGCTTGGATAAAGGTATGGCATACTTGTCAAATTTATGTATGAACTAAAGTTGAAAAGAATAGCTGAGACTTTGGATGGCCTTCAGGATCTCCAGAGATTATGACAGGCTGGAATGTGAAGCCGAATCTAATAAGCTGATATTTATTAGAGATAAATATAAAGTTTTACACTTGGGTCTAAAAAAAAAAAAATGACAGTTAGGTGTGCAATGGGTAGAGTGCTGGGCCTGGAGTCAGGAATACTCATCTTCCTGAGTTCTACCCTCAGGCATTTACAGCTATGTGAACCTGGGCAAGTCACTTAATGCTGTTTGCCTCAGTTTCTTCATTTGTAAAATGAGCTGGAGAAGGAAATGGCAGAACACTCCAGTATCTTTGCCAAGAAACCCCAAATGGGGTCTTGAAGAGTTGGATATGACTGAAAAAATGACTCAACAACTGAAAAAATACAATATGGAAGAGGCATGACTGGATAGCAGTTCATTTGAAAAAGATTTGGGGCCTTAGTGGACTACAAGCTCAACAAGAATAAGTTATATTAGCCCCCAAAAGCTAATTTGATCATAGTGGTATATAGGTGGTAATCTTTGGTGAGACCAAATATGGAGTACTGTGTTCAATTAGGGGCACCATTTTTAAGGCATGACTAGAGAGACACCAAGGGAGTATGACCAGGATGATGATGATCATGTCACATTAATCTATAAAAGGAACTAAGGAAGTTTACTCTGGAGGAAACGAGGGGGACTTATAATAGCTGTCTGTTAGTATTTGAGGAACTGAGAAATGGAAGAGAGATTAGACTTGTTCTCCTTGGCTCCAGAGGGCCAATGGGTGGAAATGGCAAAACTAAATTTAAGCTTGTCATTTCATTTCAGGTGTAGGAGTTCTGAGTCGGGGAACCCCATCAACAAACTGAGATTATAGGGAGCTGACACTTTGTTTGAGACTCTGATCCTACCTTCCTATAAAGGGTGTGGATATTCCACCTGGCACCTCCTTGGGAGGAGGAAGACATTTCTTGTACCTGGGTGTTAGTTCAATCAATTCTCATTTCAATCCATAAACATTTTAAAGTGCCAGACAGTGTGCTAAGAGCTGGAGATACAAAAAGAGGCAAAAGACAGTTCTTGCCTTCACTTCACTGAAGATGGATGATTAAGTCACAGTGAGTGGGAATGGATTCGTGTTGTAGATAGGATTCCAATGGGGTTCCATATCATCCCTCTCCTCAACTCCTCTCCGGTAACTTCATCATTTAGTTTCAAGAAATAGCAATGGTCAAGGGACAGGGAAGAAATGGCAAAAGGTCCTGGCTCCGGTCATGGAGAGGCAGTGGCTAAGGCTTACCTTCCAGATCTTCCATCTTTCCCATCCTTGAAAGACTTCCTCCACTTGACCTTCTTATCCCCTTGAGCCATCATCCCAGGTCTTGCCTCCCTTTCACAGGGTAAACTCTAGAAAATGCTACTTGCACTTCTAGACTCCACTTTCTTACCTCCTACTTGCCTTTCCATGAAACTGCTCTTTGCAAGTCCATCAACAAGCCCTTTATTGCTAAATCCAATGGCCTTTTCTTAGACTCTATCCTTCTTGACCTCTCTGCAACACTTAAAAATGTTGACAAGCTTATGAAGTCTCTTCTCTCTGGGTTTTCATGACACTGCTCTATCATGGTTCTCTTTCCAACAGTCAGTCTGATCTTTCTCAGTCCTCTCTACAGGTTCTCTGACTCTCTCCCAAGCAAGGGTGCTCCCTAAGGTTGGGATCTGTCCTAGGTCCCCTCCTCTTCCTTTTCTATACTCTCAAAGTGATCTCATTATCTCCTATAGATTTAGCTATTATCTATATAAGGCTGACTCTCAAACCTGTGTATCTAGTTCCATCTCCCTCCTGAGTTCCATTCAGTCTGAATCTCCTTTTTAAGTATCCCATAGGCATCTCAGACTCAACAGTCCACAACAGAATTCATTATCTATTTCCTTAAACCCACCTCTCCTCCTAACTTCTTTATTGTGCCTAATGTATCATCATTTTTTCTGCCATCCTGACAACCTCTAATCATCTTTGACTCTTTACTCATTCACCTTCTCCCTCTATCCAATGAATTGCCAAATCTTGTTGATTCCTCCTCAACATCTCTTTCATCTATCCTTGTCTCTCTACTCATGTTCAAGGTGGGAAATCTCACTATCCTGTAAGATTGAATCTGCCTGTGAAGAAATTAAAGCTATCTACAGTCATATGAAAAAATGCTCTGAATCACTATTGATTAGAGAAATGCAAAAACTCTGAGGTACCACCTCACACCTATCAGATTGGCTAATACGACAGAAAAAGAAAATGATAAATGTTGGAGAAGATGTGGGAAAACTGGAACACTAATGCATTGTTGGTGGAGTTGTGAGCTGATCCAACCATTCTGGAGAGCAATTTGGAACTATACTCAAAGGGCTATAAAAATGTGCATACCCTTTGACCCAACAATATCCCAAAGAGATCATACAAATGGGAAAAGGACCCCTATGTGCAAAAATATTTATAGTAGCTCTTTCTGTGGTGGCAAAGAATTGGAAATTGAGGGGATGCCCATCCATTGGGGAATGACTGAACAAGTTGTGGTATATGAATGTAGTGAAATACTATTGTGCTATAAGAAATGATGAGCAGGTGGACTTCAGAAAAACCTGGAAAGACTTACATGAATTGATGCTGAGTGAAGGGAGCAGAACCAGGAGAACATTGTACACAGTAACAACAACATTGTGTGATGACCAACTTTGATAGACTTAGCTCTTCTCAGCAATAAAATTATCTAAGACAATTCCAAAAGACTCATGATGGAAAATGCTATCCATAACCAGAGAAAAAACTATGAATTTTGAATGCAGATTGAAGCATACTATTTTCTTTTTTTTCCCCTTTCTCATAGTTTTTCCCTTTTGTTCTGATTCTTCTTTCTCAACATGACTAATGTGGGAATATATTTAATGTGATTGTACATGCATAACCTATATCAGATTGCTTGCCATTTTGGGGAAGGGGGAGGAGAAGAGGGAGGGAGAAAAGATTTGGAACTCAAAATATTATGAAAGTGAATATTGAAAACTATATTTACATGTAAATGGAAAAATAAAATACTATTAAGTGGGAAAAATAAAGATAGTTATAATTTTAAAAAAAAAGGAACTGTGAGGCAGTTGTGAGAAAGTACAACCTGTGGGTGGGTTGAGATATGGATCTTTGCTAATGTGGAACAGCTAGTTGGTGAGATACTATAGACTAGAGGTCTTCTTGCAAAACTCCTTGCAGGTAGAACCAGTTTAAAATGTAATTGGGAAATGTCTAACAAAATAAATAAATATATAGTACAACATAAAAAAAAAAGATTGGATCTTCCTAATATTCACATCTCATCACTACACTCTGTCCCTTTGATTGGACTTTCTGAATGAAGAACAGGGCCATGGGCTCCTAGGACTCAACACAGTCTTCTCCTGATTCCCCTCCAGCTTCTGGACTGTTGGACTTCTTTAGATATCTCCATCACCTCCATTTCCCTTCTTTTCTCCCTCCATCCCTTTCAGCTTCCTTTTGAGTACTGTCTTCCACTAGATTGTAAGCTCCTTGAGAATAGGAACTGTCTTTCTATTTTTATTCCCTGGGCTCAGCACACAGTAGGTGTTTATTGACTATTGACTACAATTGCACTCTTTCCTCTTGTCCTCTTGGAACTTCTGACTCTCTTCAAGGCTGGATTCCCCCAGTAGTTCTTGCTCTCCCAATTCATTGTGCTTCTATTTTGTATATATCCTGAATTAGCCGATCTTTGGACATGTTTTCTCCAGAATTCTTTGAGAGCAAGGATAGTCTCACTTTTGTATTTATATCTTTTCAAAATTTTTTAAAATTTTAAAATTTTTTTATTTTTTGCATTAGAGACAACTACAATGCCTGGAGCATAATAGGTACTTGTTTACTAGATTGTGAGCTCCAGGAGGTCAAAGGCTGTTTTTGCCTTTTTTTCATGCCTCCAGTACTGTGCTAAGCATAGTGCCTGGCTCGAAGTAGGCTCGCAATACATAACTTTTTGACTTGATACATTTTGGCTGATTGGTTATAACCTTGTCCTGCTGATCAGGTCCTGCTCAACCCCTACATAATACTTTATTAAGAGTCTCTTATACGTGCAAAGTGCTTTGCAAGGAGTCAGCAACACAAAAACAATTCAAAACAGAGCGGTGCCAAGGAGCTTAACACCTACGAATGAAGACAAACTTCCTAACTAGAGAGAGACGCCCAAAGGTGCAAAGGGTTGCTTGGGAAGGAAGTAGTGGGCTCTCCAGTCATTGGAGGTATTCAAGCCCAGACTGCACGACCTTTGCTCAGGGAACATTATGAAAGGGAATGTTGTTCAGATGCCAGTGGGACTAGATGGCACCCCCAAAGCGCAGATTCTGGGGTTCGCTTTAACCAAGTCTCATTTTACAGACAGACACTCAAAGGAGCTGGGATTCTGAGGATCTCAAAGCATGCTCTCTCCCTGGGATGCAAAACTCTGACTCGTCAGACTCAGATCCGGCCCCTCCCCGGCAGCTGCTGGGTGACCAGCAGGCTACTAGGGCGTAAGCCTTTATTCCGTTACGCGGGCTTCTTAAGAGTAGACGAGAGGGGATAGAGTATTCGGGTCGGCCTCCTGCCCTTTCAGAAGACCCGCCCCTTAAGGAGGCACTCTCCCCGGATTGGTCCGAATCTACTCGGGCGCAGCCAAACTTGACGCGCTTTTAGCCTTACGCTCCACCGCCCAACCCAAAACCCCGCCCTCTGCAACCAATCCTTTAGTCGCTTTGAGGGTCCTATTTACATGGCCCTGCCCCGCGCCCGAGACTGCGCCCAATCCCAGCGCTCGCGGTCCCGCTTATTAGCATGGGAGCGTGAGTCGGGGGCGGGGCCCCTTCCCTACCGGCGCTGGACCCGGGAGAGGCGGGGCAAGGGGCGGGGCCAAGGGCGGTTGAGAGTCCGAACCCGAAGATCCAAGAAAGTTTGCTCAGAAGGTAAAATCTGCCGCGGGAGTCGGGGATCGGGGGCGATCGTGGCCCCGGAGGTCTCGGGGGCGACGCGGTCGGGGCTGGGGAGCTGGGGGAGCCGGGGAGGCGGGCAGGATTCCCTCGCCGGGTGGGGGGGAGGAGATCCCCCAACAAAGGGATCCACCGGGTCCTTCCCCTCCCTCCCGCTGCCCCGGGCTTGGAGGGGACCCGGGGGAATCCGCAGGATCCAGCTGTGCGCCCCACTCGCACCCTGTGGGATCCATCCCCCTCCCCCCTCCTGCAACCGTAGGGAGTTTCATCTCCCCGCCCCAAGCCCCGCCCACAGACGCTCTCCTCTGAGATCTCTAAGCACTCTGTGGATAATGAATGATGCGTCTAGGTTAGGAGTCGGGGGAGGAGTATCCCTGTCTAGCCCATTCTACAGAAGTGGAGACTGAGGCGGCCAGACCCTAATCTCTACACTCAGCCAGAGCTTGGGGCAGTGGGGTCAGTGCCTCCCTCCTACCCCCCTACCCCACCTGCCGGGGTGGGCTTTCTTATCTTTCAGGTTCGGAGAGGAGAGGGCCCCCCCAGGCGGCGGCAGCGACGGGAGAGGGCTGTCGGTCATGTCCCAGAGCCCCAAGCAGCTAGTCCCAGGCTTCCTGTGAGTCACGGGTTTGTAGGATGCTCCCTCGGGGCCAGGCCCTGGGGGCCCAGCTGTCGGGGTCTCCAGAAGGCTCTGCTCTGTGGTCAGTGCCGGGGCTCTGCCAAGATTGCCTCCTGTCCACCCTGTCTATATCTCCTTTGTACGCAGCTGCTTCCGCGTCTCCCCCATTAGACTGTGAGCTCCCTGAAGGCAGGGTCTGTCTGTGCCATTCTTGGCACCCCAGTTCTTAGTAGTGCTTGGCCCATGTAAGCAGTTAATAAATGCTTCTTGCCCTGCTTTGACTTAGTGCCTGTGGTCCCCACTGGTTTCTCTCTGCTCCCCCCACCCCCTTTTCTCTTTAAGTGAAGGTGGGGATGGGAATGGGTGTGGGGCCCAGGGGAGGCTCTGTGGGAGTCCTGACAGATGGATGGCTTGGATTCCAGGCCGAGCAATGGGAAGGTCCCTGGACAGCAGCATCTGGGGAGCCTTGCAGGGCTGGCTCCCGTGAAGCAGGAGAAAGTGGAGGGCCCTAGGGCCAGCGGCATGGAGAAAGGGCACTCGGAGGAGGAGGTGAGTGCCTGAGGTTGGGGGAGAATGGGCTCTGGCTTTCTGCCTACCCTTTGCCTTGTCCCCCAAGGTCACCGGCCCTGCCTTTCTCCTCCTAGCCTGTGAAGAAGCGTGGTTGGCCCAAAGGTAAAAAGAGGAAGAAGGTTCTTCCCAATGGGCCAAAGGCACCCGTCACTGGTTACGTTCGCTTCCTGAATGAGCGTCGGGAGCAGATCCGCACCTTGCACCCGGACCTGCCCTTCCCTGAGATCACTAAGATGCTGGGGGCTGAGTGGAGCAAGCTACAACCCACAGACAAGCAGGTGGGAGCCTGGAGACCCCTCCCTGGAAACTGTGGATTTCCCAGAAGCCCTTGCAACTGGCTGCCGGGCTCTTCCTGGGCGGCTGTAGGCTTCTCCATCCATTTTCTGCAGTGGATCCTTAGATCCTAGATTGAGAGCTAGAGAAAACCTCAGAGGCTGCTTGGTACAGATGCCTCATTTTACAGATGAGGAAACTGAGGCCTGGGAGGCCGAGGGACTTGTCCAAGGCGGTACACCCTGGGCAGGACTCAAACATAGGCCCTTTATTCCCGAGCCAGATTCCCTTCTCCGTCAATGCCTCTACCCCCTCTCCCTCCTTCTCCTCTAGGGAACCCCAGCCAGGGGTCTTCCCTTCTAAGGGGATCCAGCCCAAAGAGGATTCCCACCCCTTGCTCCTTCACCTTCCTTGCCCATGCACCAGCAGCCCTCCCATGTGGTCCCCATCTCTGTCCCTAGCGCTACCTTGATGAGGCAGAGAGGGAGAAACAGCAGTACATGAAGGAGCTCCGTGAATACCAGCAGTCTGAGGCGTACAAGATGTGTGCAGAGAAACTCCAGGAGAAGAAAGCCAAGAAAGGTGTGTGTACGGGTATGTGTGTGGTATCTGTATGTGCCTATATATGTGTGGGCATATGTGCATGTGGGTATGTGAACATGCACACATGTGTATGTATGTGTGATAGCTGTGTATGTGTGTGGGTGTGTATTAGGGGCGGGATTCCCAAGGAGGGATGGGGTGTGCCTTATCCCTTTTCCTACCCTCCAAGACCCTCACCTGCTTCTCCTTTTGCCTTAGAGGACCCAGGCGCTTCAGCCATGAACACCCTCCTGAATGGACACAAGGTGGGGCCCTGGGAATTCTGAGGGAGGGGGCTCTGTGCTCCAGCAGGGAGGGGAGGGAGGAGTGGTTTGTGGCCTATGCTGTTGGGAAGGAGGGCCTGCCACGTGGGTGCCAGAAGAGGGCACTGCAGAGCTGTGCTGACCCCTGTGCGGCCCGGAAAGCCTGGGAGGGGCCTCTTGGGGCCAGGGAGAGGCCTGTCTCTTCTCTGCCAACCCCAGTAATGTTGCCTTCTTCTGCCACCCTCCAGGGTGGGGACTTTGATGGCTTCTCTACCTTCGATGTCCCCATCTTTACTGAGGAATTCTTGGACCAGAACAAAGGTGAGGCATGCTCAGTGAGCCTCCTCCTCCTGCCCTCTCTGGGGCACGGGCAAGGTGACATAAACCCATATGTCACTGGGGGCAGGGATCAGGTGGCAGGAGGAGAGGGGAGGGAGTCAGGCCTGGAGTGTCCACCCTGGCCACAGCTGTCCCTCTGACCCTGCTGCATCCCAGGACTCTGGCTAGAAGACAGAGGGCTGACCAGAGCTCTCAGGAGGCCACCCAGAGCTGTGGGGATGGGGCAGCTGGCAGGAGGTAACTGTCCAGAGTCAGTGAAGAGGCTAGAATCAATCAGGCAAAGGTTCATTCTTTTACTCTTGGTGACTATACTGTCCATCTTAGAGAGAGGAGACAGAAAAGACCTCCTCCCTTGCCCTCCACCCACCCCCAGCAGGTCTGACTGGTGAGAGGATGCCCACCGAGGAAGCACTGAGATCAGATGAGCTGTGTTCGGTCCTGGATTGGTCACTGGCAGTCTGTGCCAGTCTGAGTCTGTTTTCCCGTCTGCAAAATGGGAATAACCATATTTGTTAGCGCCTCAGAGGGGTGAGCGGGAAAGAATCTTTGTTGTGAGGGCCAGCACGGGACAGGAGACCATCCTGGACTGGGACTGAGAAGGCCTGGGTTCTAGTCCCACATGGCCATTAACATTTACTGGCCCAGTGACTACATGCAAATCATTTAAACTCCTGGGCCTGGGCATTGACCAGGCAATGTCCGAAGTCTCTTCCAGCTCTTGACCCCACCATCTGTGACCCTGGACACTTACACTACCAGAACAGAACCTGGTTCCCCATCTTTAACACAGCAGTAATAATTCTTGTAACTACCTTCCTTAGAGGATGAGGAGGGAAGTGCTTTATATGACAGGCAGTAGTGGAGAGTAGACCAGATTTTGAGCCAGAAGACATGGGTGGGTTCAAGTCCTGACTCGATCAGTCAGCAGGCATTTCTTAAATGCCTAAGGCCAAGCCCTGGGAACACAAATACAAATAGCCCTGCCCTCAAGGAGCTTACATTCTCCTGGGGGATTCAGCATGTTCACAGATAATTAAATACAGGATACATACAAAGATGCACCATGGTTAGGGGAAGGAAGCATCCACAACTGAGGGGAGCAGTGAAGAGTTTTTGAAGGCAGTGCCCTGAATCTTGAAGTAAGCTGTGAGTTCTAAGAGGGAGAACCTTCTAGGACCTCAGTGTGCAAAGGCACAGAACAATAGAAGGGGGGATGTCCCCGAGGCATAGGGGAGGAGGAAGAGGGGGCTTGGATATGGACCCAAGAGGCCTAAAATGAATGGGTCTGAGGGATAGGGGAGCGTTTGTTAAGGGCTTACTATGTGCCAAGCACCGTGCTGAGTACTGGAGATATGAAGGGAAGGGAGCTAGTGTCCCAGCGTCCCATCAGACTTCAAACTCCTTGAGGGCAGAGACCTGTGTTTTGTTTGTTTGTTTTTCCCTTCTTTGTAGCTGCAGCTGTATAAATGCTTGTTGACTGACTGAAGCTAGGCAGTCTGGTGACAGAGTCACAGAGATCCTGGGGAGAGTCATGGGGCAGTCCATGGTCATCCCTTTCCCAGGTAGCATTGGGAATGTTGACCTGTTGGGCAAGTCCTTTCATTTCCCCTCTCTGTGGCAGTGTGGGAAGAGTGCTGGACTTGGAATCAGGAGAGGCCTGGCTTTAAACCCAACCTCTGGCATTCACCAGCTGTGTGACTGTAGGCATACCACTTAACCTCTTGTTGCCTCAGTTTTCTCATCTCGCCATCTCAAATGGGGATAAGACCTGTTGAGCCAACCCAGGTTGTTTTAAGCATTGCTGTCAAACCCAAATAGAAATGAGTCATCTGTATTGTACGGTATTTTTGTTTAAACATTTCCCAATTACGTTTGGATCTGGTTCCGGTTGCACTTGGGAACTTGGATGAGTTTGAAAATCAGGTAAAATTACAGCTGTAAAGTGCTTCACCAACCTTAAATTACTGTGTCAATGTCGGTTCTTAGAAATCTCAGCCTATGTGTAAGTTGAGGGGGATGAACTCGGTCTCTGGTTGCTCCAGCCTTGTTTGACTAAAGGGTAGATTCCTGGGACTCAAGGAGAGGTGAGTGTGGGCTTCCTTTAGCAGGCAGACCCTGAGCTGAACCTTGGAGGAGAGAGAGGTTTGATCATGGCTTTGGATTGACTATCCTGCCTGGGCCTGGAGGTGGCTTTTAGCTGGGGGTTCAGGCTCTGAGGGGGCTTCCCATCTTCCAGCCAGGGAAGCAGAGCTCCGGCGTCTCCGGAAGATGAACGTGGCCTTTGAGGAGCAGAACGCGGTCCTCCAGCGTCACACTCAGAGCATGAGCAGCGCCCGGGAGCGGCTGGAGCAGGAGGTGGCCAGGGAGGAGCGCCGGACCCTGGCCCTGCAGCAGCAGCTCCGAGCCGTCCGCCAGGCGCTTACGGCCAGCTTTGCTTCCTTGCCTGTGCCTGGTGAGCCGCTCTGTTTCTGGGGGGCTGGGCCTCCTGGCATGTCCCACACCTGCACAGGGCCCTCAACTTGACCCAGGTTCCTCTCTTGAGGAATCCCACTTCTACCTGCCAAGACACACCCTTGTGTGGGAGGTGGGGAACACATCTTCTCTAGGACCCTGGCATTCTCCTCCCTTTTCTTCCCACCAGGGACTGGGGAAACGCCAACACTCAGTACCCTGGACTTCTATATGGCCAAGCTGCATGGGGCCATTGAGAGGGACCCCCTGCAGCATGAGAAGCTCATTGTGCGCATCAAGGAGATCCTGTCTCAGATAGCCAGGTAGGGGACCAACTGAGCAGGCCCTACAGGGGATCTTAGTGGGAACATTCCCCTGGGCAGGGTCTGTAGGTGATGGGGAGAGGGCACCCCTCCCACCAGATCAGCTAGGTGGGGTGGGATCTACCTAGAGAGGGCATGTCATTGGAACCTGCCTTACCCAACTACTAGTGGAAACCACAAAAGGGATGCCCCCGCCCCGCAAGGCCCAGATCTGTTCTGAGGAGGTGGACCTGATGGGTGGGGCTCAGGGAGGTGCCTCGGTACAGGGTGGGGTCTTGGCAGGGCTGGTGGGGGGGCTCCTCCTCCCCTCTTCTTACTGACGAGCCCTTTCCTTCCTGTCTGTCTTTAGTGAGCACTTGTGAGTAGTGGCCAGAGGAAGGGCCCTTGTGGATCCAGAGTCATCCTGGGGAAGGATCAGTCCCAGCAATTGAGTCCTGCCCCTTGTCCCTCTTTCTCCCAGGTCACTGGGCAGGGCCCAGCCTTGGGCCTCCTTGTACCTCCTCCAGGGCCTGCCCAGCCCCAGAGCTGAGTCAGGACCCAGGGCAAGGGGGTGGGGAGGTGCTCGATGGGTTTTGGGGAGTCTTGTCTGTGCCTTCTTGGGGTGGGGAAAGCCCCCGCCTCTGGATCCTCCTGCCTTCTCCAGGGCTTGTGTCCCACCCCACCAACCTCCAGGGTGATCTCTAAGCTCTTCTAAACTTTTTTTCCTTTCCTCTGCATGGGCTAGGGTTAAGAGAACATGTGCCATGTGTCAACCCACAGTCCAATGTATGGGTGGTGCCCATAACAGCACCTGGGCACAGATAGGACCCATGGCACATGCAACCAATTCACACAAATCCAACATAGCACCGCACCACATCTAACCACATGGGAGCTAGTGCCGTCTCTGGACCCCCCTCTCCTGCACTTTCTCTCTCTTTCTCTTTCTCTCATTGACTTAGCTTACCTTCTGATAGCTCCCTCCCTCCCAGAATGGGAGATGGGGGAGGGGAGGGTCAGAGCCTCTCCTGGGCCTGGGATTTCTAGAAGATTTAGTGGCTCCCCACGATCTACAAAATCAAGGCCTTTCCTAGGACTCCTCACTCCTGTCCGTCTCTTCCCCAGGCCATGCCTCCCCGCTCCATTCCCCACCCTGCCTCCCCATGTATCGGGAGCCAGGCAGCTTCCCTCTATAGCCCGCAGGCTTTCCTGGAAGCAGCAGTTGTGACTACAGTAATCAACTTTTTAAATAAAAATCGACTCAGCTCAAATCTATTTGTGGGTCTCTGTCTGATGAGTTTGTTGGTGGGGGGGTGGTGATAACAGGGAAGAGCCGGCCTGGAGCAGCAGCCACCTTGACTCCAGTTCTGCGCCTGGGTGTTTGGGCCCTGCCCTCTGAGGTGCCGTGCTGGCCTCTGGGTGCTGTTTCCAGGCTGCGTCCTGGAAGATCGCTCAGCCGGTCCCGAAGGCCCCACCCTTACTGACCTACCCTTGGACCGGTCTCACCCCAGCTCAGACAACCCAATGTAGGGTTGGCCCCTGTAAGGGCGGGTCTCGTTATCAGGGGAATGAGAGGACCTGGCAGAGCCTCAGGCCTCAACAGTCCCCCCAATTTGCATGATAATGTCTGGGCTATCTCTAAACCTCCTGACCCTCTTGGGAGGCAGGCAGGTAATATCTTACCGAAGGGGAAACAGGTCCAGGTGCCCCAAGGGAGTGGACAGAGCCGAGCATGCTAACTGCAGGTCCAGGAACTCTCTTCCCTGCACCGACTAGAACGAGGAAGTTTGGGAAGCCATCTATGGTGGGAAGGCAGAACACCTGCCTAGGTTCAGGGCCATCGCTCTGACTTGGGAACTTAGGAAAGGCTCTCTGTCTGGGCCTCAGGTTCCTTGGTAAAGGGTAGCTACTCTGGATGAGCTCTAAGTTGACAGTGATTCCATGTGGGGAGAGTGCAGAGGACCCATCTGGTCCTCCTTCCCCCTTGAGTACCAACTGTCAAGGCCCCAGGAGAGGGAGCAGCAGTACTGGGCAGTCAGAGGTGCAGGGACACCTGCCCCCCCCCCCATCACCACCTGGGCCTTCATTGGCTCCTCCCTCTCTAGGTATCAGTTACCTAGGACCGGGATCGAGTTCCCTGTGTCCGCCGCTGTCCCCTGGGCTTGTGTTACAGGCCAGAGCTCGGCTGTCAGCAGGAGGAGGCGGGGGCGGCTAGGGGAAGGGGGGGAAGGAAGCAGCCGGGATCCGGCCGGCGCCGTCGGACGCTTGGGGCCCCCTGTGTGACTGGGCGAGCCCATGGAGAGTGGAGGGGCCCGGGAGGCACAGGGGGCCCAGCCCTCTGCCCCCCGGCCACCCCCTCCCTCACCTGCTGAGCAGGCAGCCCCGGTCCCCAGTGCCCCTCGCATCCGGCCCCGACTGGTGTTCCACACCCAGCTGGCTCATGGCAGTCCCACGGGCAAGATTGAGGGCTTCACCAATGTCCGGGAGCTGTATGCCAAGATTGCCGAAGCCTTCGGCATCTCCCCCACTGAGGTGAGCTGATCCCGCATCCCAGTTCTTAGATCCCTGGCTAGGGTGGTGGATCTCAGATCCGTGGAGATCCGGGTGCTCATTCCTGGCGGGTGTGGTGTAGGGAAGAGAGTAATGGCCTTTGGAGCCCTAAGACTCCTAACCTTGATCCTTACTAACTGGGAGCAAGTCATTTCCCTCTGACCCTCAGTTTTCTCATCTGTTAAATGGGGATAGTAATGAAAAACATGTTAGATTTGTAAGCTCTTTATGAGCAGAGATAATTTCATTCATCGTATTTGTATTCTGACACAGTGCCTGACACATAGTAGGTGCTTGACACATATTTATTGGTTGATTGATTTCTGCCTCTTTCCTGTGCTGTGCGACCTTGGATAAGTCCCTTTTGGTCATTTCCAGTTCTAAATCTCTGATGCTATGATCCCAGTTGTACTACCCACCTCCCAGAGTCATTGTGAGGCTCAAAAAAGATCAGGTATAGAAAATGCTTTACACTAACAATAACAATAGACAGCATTTCTATAGCACTGAAGATGTTTGTAAAGTGATCTCATTTGATCCCCATTGATTAGCTCAGTGTCTCGAACACAGTATGGGCTTAATAAATGTTGATTGATCCTGGTTGTGGTTGTTCAGTCATGTCCGACTCTGCATGACCCTATTTGGGGTTTTTGTGGCAAAGATACTGGAGTGGTTTACCATTTCCTTCTGCAGCTGATTTTACAGATGAGGAAACTGAGGCAAACAGTGTTAAGTGACTTGCCTGGGGTCAGACTGAGGCCAGATTTGAATTCAGATCTTCCTGACTTCAGGCTCCTCTATTATTCTCATTTTACAGATGAGGAAACAGACTGAAAGAGACTAAGTGACCAGTCCAGGGTCTCCCAGACAGGATTTTGATTCAGATCTTCCTCTCTCCCGTTCCAGTGCTGTATCCACTTAGCTGAGCCAAGCTTTAGTAATCCTTGTTCTTACAGGAGGGCAACTAACATCAGCTATAACCTACCGGTTGATGCCCAGATTCCAGGGGCTGACATCTCCAGACCTCAGGGGAACCAGGGCATCTCCAGCAGGGTGGCAAAGTATCCCTGGGGACGGGGGAGGCACGATTTCAACTTTGAAATAGGGGCACTCAGTCACCAGAAATTGGAATACAGGTGATCTCAGGAGAGATTCAGAAAAGAAAGAGCCGGAGGGTGGGCGGGGATGGGAGATGGATTCTGAGCCAGCAGGATCTGCTCCGAACTCTAGGCTGTGAGGAAGAGGAGAGGCAGGAAGGAGCCTCTGGAGCTGCGTGTTTAGGATGAGACAGTGGAGGCTGGATCCCTGGACTCTCCGTACTCTCCCTCCACCCCCAGCCAATCTGGAGACTTTGTATTTGGCCCCAGGACTTTGTTTGCTATAAACTTTCCCTGATCCCTGACCATCATCAGATCAAAATCTTAATAAAACTTCGAACGCACCTGCTCGACTCCGTAAGGTCAGAGACTCGACAAAGCAGTTCGACAAAGACCCGTGAGGTTCCTATGGTGCTCAAAGCCCTGCGGGTCTACCCTAAATTGTCACCTTTATTGTTATTATTTATCAACAATCACTTTCATAAGCTTCTGAGCTTCAAATTTTTTTCCCTCTCCCTTCCCACCTCTCTCCCCAAAACAGTGCACAATCTGATATAGCCTATACATATACATTCCTATTAAACATATTTTCACTTTAGTGATTTTGTAAGGAAGATAAATTGTCCCCTTTTGTGGCTGCTACCATCATTGAATGGCTTAGCCTGTCATCTGCTACTCCTTCCCTTGCCTCTCTGTCCCCAAACACCCCAGGCTACAAGAGTGTGTTTTCTAGCGTCTAGTCAAGAGGATGTCAGAAGACCTCACTTCTTTTTCCTGTTCTGTTACTATTGACCTCTGATCTTGGGCAATTCTCTTAACCTTTCCCAGCCTCAGTTTCCTCATCTGTAAAATGAGCAAGTCAGACTCAAATGAACTCCATTCTAGCTCTAAATCTACCCTCCCAGGTCATAACCTGATGTAAATAGATGGTGCTGATCCAGAAGTAATGCAGGAGAAATGTGAATCAAAGAAAACTCCCCAAGTGGGAGAGAGGGAGGAAATATTTATTAATTTATCAATCACCTATTATGTGCCAGGTATTGCGCTAATTTTTTGCGCTTTTACAAATATTATCTCATCTGATCCTCACAACAATCCTGGAAGGTAGGTACTATTATTATTTCCATTTTACAATAGAGGAAACTGAGGTTAAGTGACTTGTCACATAGCTAATGAGTTTCTGAGGCCAGATTTGAACTCAGGTGTTCCTGACTCTAGGCCCAGCACCGTATCAACTCTGGTATTTAGCTGCCTCTAAGTGCCTATCTTGGTGACCCTGCGTGGTCAGAAGCATAATGGATAGAGATGGTGTTTGGAAGCCTCACTATGGAAAGAGAGGGGATTCCAAAGCATTGAATACTCCAAGGGACAGCAAAGACCATCAAGGGGAAGAGAAGAGCGTTCCTTAATATTGTTCTTTAAATTCTTTGGGGGACCCAGAGTATTGTGGACCACAACCAGGTGGTGTAAGGAGGCATGGATTCAGTGTTGGCTCTGCAGCTGGCTTGCTGCGTGACCATTGGCAAGTCACTGCCTTTGTCTGGGCGTTCCTTTTTCCATTTGTTAAATGGAAATGATAACGCCTACTCTGTATCTCCCAGCAAGTAGATCACTTAGACTCCTGAAATCCTAGAACACTAGAGCTGGAAGAAGCTTGGAGAACAAAACGTAGGATGTCAGCTGGAAAGAATTCAGGACATGGACTGTCAGAGCTGGGAAGGACATGAGAACCCAGTATGTCAAGAAAGAACCTTAAAGCATAGAATGTCAGAGGTGGAGGAGGATGTGGCATATAGAATGTCAGAGCAGGGAGGGGCCTCAGAACATAGAATGTCAGAACTAGAAAATCTTGGCACTGAGAGTGTCAGAACAGAGGGGGATCTTAGAACATAGAATGATAGAACAGGAAAGGGCCTTAGAGAGATTTCATATGTTCTAAGGATTTTCTCTAAAGTCCTTCCCTGTTCTGTCATTTTATGTTCTCTCTGTTCTGAAAGAGGGAGCATCTAATTCAACATACTGAAACCCAAAGAATGTACAACACTTGTCAGACGGGATTGAATTCCAACGGGATTGAACCCGTGCCTAGGTTACTCTGGGATGGGGCTGGCTGGGGAGTGAAGGCCAGAGTTCTCCCAATAACCATGTGGCTTCCTCTCTCCCCATTTCCTTGATGGGGAGGCAGATTCTGTTTTGCACTCTCAACAGCCACAAGGTGGACATGCAGAGGCTGCTGGGGGGCCAGATTGGTCTGGAGGACTTTATCTTTGCCCATGTACGTGGTGAGACCAAGGAGGTGGAGGTCACGAAGACAGAGGATGCGTTGGGGCTCACCATCACAGACAACGGGGCGGGCTATGCCTTCATCAAGGTATTGGGGACTGGACGACAGAAAGAGCAATGGGCTGGAAGTCAGGAGACCTGGGTTCTTGGATGAGCTTGGGTAAATGCCTTTCCCTTTCTGGACCTAATGGCAAAATGGGCCTCTCTGTAAAATGAAGAGGATGTTCTGAATGGTTCCTAAGGTTCCTTTCAGTTCTCTGATCTAAGGACTCTTTGAACCCTGACATTTTATGTTATATTCTAAGGGCCCTTTCAATTCTGATATTCTAGGTTCGGGAACTCCCCCACTCCCTGCAACCTCTTGACCTCTCCCCTTCCCCTCTCCCCTCTCCCAGTTTCACCCCACACACCATATGGTCAGGGCGTGGGATACTGATTCTTCGGATAGGAGTGAAGTGATCTCACTGGCCCCTAAAGTTGAACCCTTCCCCTACAAAAAAAGCTTGGATCTATTTGCATAGTATTACAACAGGTCCTGTACTATTTTTGGATGTTTTCCCTAAATCAAGGGTCCCTAACCACTTTTTCTTTGGCAATCTAATGAAGCCTATAACAGGAGTATGTTGGAGCCAGCCCTAACCAGCTCACTGAGCTGATTGTTAAATTTTCAGCGTGAGTACTCACACTTCAGAAATCCACAAACGCTACAAATCAGTGCTAAATTTGTTGCTTTGTTGGATTACCCAGATTCAAGAAAGTGATGGAGAAAATGTTAATGATGTAAATTAAGTTTAAAAGTGTGCTGTACAAACATTTTTTCCCCTCAGCAAACCACTCGATGGCTTCTCAGAAATAATATTTTTTTAAATAATTGAAGGAAATGCTAAATTTCAGTTAGAGGCTAAAAATAAGGTATTTTCCCTCCCATCCAAGTTCCTGGGCCCTATGAAATCTATCCACAGACCGCAGATTTTTTTTTTTATTATTATTGGTTGTCATTTATTCCCATCATAATCCCTGGTTCTTTATTTTATCTCCAGCCTCAACCAATAGACAAGCACTTAGTAAGCACTTCCTATGTACCAGGCGCTGTTCTAGAGACTCAAAGACAAAAATGACACAGTCTTCATCCTCAAGGTTGTTACATTCTATTGGAGATAGACGAGCTTCAGCCAGCAAGAGGATGGCTTCCCTTTTCTCCAGGGCTTTGAGAGCTCTTAGAGGGAATGGAATTAAACAAGTGGGAGTTTTGGAAGGGGGAGAATAGGTACCATAAGGGAGAGGAGGGTAAACTTGAAACCTGGGCACCATGCATTGGAATCTGGGAAAGAGGCAAAAGCAGGAGAAAATCTGATCCTTAGCCCTTAGGGATCATTAGCCAATCTGAGGGAAATTTGGCCAGGGAAAGATTTGCTTGGCAACTAAGTTCTTTGAGATCCCTCCCAGAGGGAGAGATGTGCTTGTTAACTGAAAGTGTAAAAATCCCTAGCCTTTAGTCTCTAGGAATCTTTAGAAATATCCTAGATTCATCATCCCTACAGAGGGTATGCCTGATTACCAAGAATGCTTAGAGATCTCTTGTCCCCAGAGTGACGTTCTCAATCAATGAGTGCTCTTGTCTAGGGTGATGTACTTGGTCACTAGGCATGCTGAAAAACATGTTATCTTCAAGGGAAATGAGCTTGTTTTCTGAGTGCTTAGAGATCCTTTGTCTCCAGGGAAATGTGCTTGGCTATTATGAGTGTTTAGAGATCGCTGAACCAGGGGTTAGGAGAGAGTGGGGAGATGTGGAATATGTTCCATTGCTAAGAATGCTCAGAAAGCCTTTGGGTCAGATGATGGGGCTGGATGCTCAGGGGCTATGGGGCTCAGGAGGTGAGTGGAAGGGGTGGTGGGGAACTCTTCCTTTCACCATTGTCCTCCTCCCCACAGAGGATCAAGGAAGGAAGTATCATTAACCGGATTGAAGCAGTTTGCGTGGGCGACAGCATAGAGGCCATCAATGACCAGACCATCGTGGGCTGCCGACACTATGAGGTGGCCAAGATGCTTCGGGAGCTGCCCAAGGCCCAGCCCTTCACCTTGAGGCTAGTGCAGCCCAAAAGGGCCTTTGGTGAGGAAGCTAGTGGGACAAGGAAGCTCATGGTGGAAGGGCTTCTGAAATAGTCCAGAGAGAACCAGGAAAGGAAGCAAGTTCTAGAGCAGCAGTCTTGCTCTAAGGGCAGCAGAGGGATGGGTTTGGGAATTAATGACAGAAGAAGCCATATTGACATTCCGATTCTTCAGAGCTCCCAGATCTCACCAATGTGGCTCTTTCCTACAAGGAGAGACCTTGACACTTTCATGATGGCCTTTGTGGTTGGTTGTGTCTTCATTACTTGGTGACCAGTTGTCTGTTGATGAAACTCTTGCACTTTGTTTGACTCAGTGTCACACGTATAGTCTGTCTCTGAGCCCATACTTGGTACAATTTAGTTACCTCTTTGCCTTAGCAAGACCTGTCAGAATTTGTGCCCCACTGGCATATTCTTCAAGAGCCCAGGGCCACCTCTTCACCAAGGAGGATCTGAGTGGAACAACAGTCTCTAAGTCTTACCTCTGAAAGGGGCAGTGGGCTCTCAAATGCTCTGCTAATGGAACTCAAGCTGGAGAGATAATCGAGTCCTACCAAGAATGAATTAGGGGGCTGGTTGTAAATCTGCTGTCCCAGGACAGGCTTAGGGAAGTGTGGACGCACATACCTCTTGAAGTTTGGCCAGGAGGTGAGGACTTTTATTCAGCCATAGCAATTCATGGAGCCATATCTTCAGTCATGAATGAACTTGAAGTCATAAAGGTTGGAATCACCCACCAAAAACCTTGAAGTAGTTAAAGTTTACATAGCACTTGGATGAGCTCAAGAAGGTGGCACAAACAGTAACACCCCCATTTTACAGATGAAGAAGCTGAGGCTCAGAGAGGCTAACTGATTTGCCCACAGTCCAACAGTTAGCAAGTAGAATGACTAGACTGGGACTTAGGTCTCCTGGTTCTGAGGCAGGTGCTCTTTCCTATGATGCCATCCATTTGGATTCAAGAGCAGTTGAAAGTGGTTCCCCAACAGGTTCTGGGGTAGCTGAATTGGTGGTGGGACAGGGAATAATGCTGTGGAAGGAAGTTTAGGTAGGATTAGTGTTCCAGAAGAAGGATTTTCTAGAGAAGTTCATGGAAGTCCCTGCTTTGTGGAGTAGGATATCTGGAACCACTATGGATCTTAGAGATATTTGGGGGACACAGGGCTGTCTACTGTCCATGGGAGAGAGCTCTGGAATGACCATGAGTTCTAGAGCTGCCTAGGAGGGACAGAATCTGGAACCACAATGGGTTCTAGAGAAAATCAGCTACAAGCTTTTTAAGTGCTTACAAGGAAGGAGTTCTAGACTTGCCCTCCTCAGGGTAAGTGCTCTAGCGAGCACCAGTACAAGTACTAGTTTTAGACTCTTCCTCCCCTGACTCTCTTTCTATATCATGTCTTCTAGATATGATCGGCCAGAGGACCCGGAGCAGCAAGTGCCCTGGGGAGGGGAAGGTGACCAGTGGGAGGGAGACTCTTCGTCTCCGGGCCCGGGGTTCTGCGACAGTGGAGGAGGTGGTGAGTGGGGTGGGGAGGGAAAGAAGGAGGAGCCCAGGTTCCTGGGGTTTCACCAATGGGCCCAAGATAAGGTGGATGCTGAGTTGGGAGGGAAGGGTATAGTCGGATCCAAGGATTACAATGCTCCCCACCTTGCCTGACCCAGGGGCCAAATCTTTGACCCCACCCCCTCCCTCCTGCCCCAGCCCAGTGAGTTTGAGGAGGAGGCTGCCCGAAGGGTGGATGACCTGTTGGAGAGTTACATGGGCATCCGGGACCCAGACCTGGGTAAGGGGCCAGGGTAAGCCTGTGGGGACCCTGGGGAGGGGCAGGGGCTGTGGGAGCCACAGGGCGTGGGGAGGGGCCATTGGAGCTGAGGGGTAGGGGAATGGAAGGGGACGTGGGAGTAGTGAGAGGGATAGAGAGATATTGGGAGAGGGGAGGAATGGGAGGGTCCCAGGAGGCTGGGTGGTAGGGAAGAAGGAAGAGATTAGTTGAAGTCTGGAGCCAGGGGAAGGTGGTGGATGGATCTGGGATGGGAGGGATGGGATCGGATGGAGGTGAAGGATGAGATGAATCAGAGGATGGGGTCAGGAGACACAGAATGGGAAAGGAGAAAATGAGAGTCAAGAGATAGGAAGGATGGCAGTTGGGCTCTGGGGCTCCCAGGTTCACCTCACTCTACCTTTACCTCAGCCTCAACTCTGGTGGAGACGTCCAAAGAGACTCAGAGCGCTCAGGAGTTTGCGCGCGGCTTGGACTCCGTCTTGGGCGAGTTTGCCTTCCCCGACGAATTTGTGGTGGAAGTGTGGGCAGCGATAGGAGAGGCCAAGGAAGCCTGCGGCTAGGCAGGTCTCTGGCCCGGAACCCTGGAACCCAGGATGGCCCAGAAACCCTGGTCCGGCCCCCGCCTGTTAGGCCCTGGCCCAAGACCCACAGCTTAGTCCCCCAGCCCCAGGCACCAACCCAGGTTTTGAAAGCTGGTCCCCAGAAGTCGGCTCAGCCTCAGTGCAGCCATCAGAAGCTAGGCCAGTCTTCTGACTCCCCTAAACAAGCTCAGTACTCTGGCCACCGAAAGCTAGCCCACCCCTCTGGTTCACAGAGGATGGCCCCAATTCCTGGCTCCCAGAAGCCATCCCAGTCCTCTGAACCCTCCAAACAAGTTCAGTGTCCTGGCTCCCAAAAACCTGTTCAAGGCTCTAGCTCCCCAAAGTTAGCTCAGATAACCTGCTCCCAGAGAATGGTACAGCCTTCTGAGCCCCCCAAACAGCCTCAGGGTTCTTGTCCTCAGAAGCCAGCCCAAACTTCTGACTCCCCAAAACAGTCTCCATCCTCTGGCCCCCAGGAGCCAGCCCTGCCCTTGGGGTCCTCAAAACAGAGCCAGCCTTCTGATTCCCCTAAACAGGCTCAGTGCTCTGGTCCTCATAATCTGGTTGAGTCTTCTGAACCCCGACAAAAGGCTCAATTTTATGACCCTCAAAAGTCAGTTCAGCCTTCTGACTCCCCAAAAGAGGCTCAGTTCTCTAGCCTCCAGAAGTCGGCTCAGACTTCTGACCTCCCAAAACAGGCCCAGTGCTCTAACCCTCATAAATTGGATAAGACCCTAGACCCCCATAAATTAGCACAGTCAGCTGAACTGCACTCTTCCCCACCAAAGTTGTCCCAGATGACTAACTCCCCAAAACAAGCTCAATTATCTGGCCCCCAGAAGTTAATCCAGGCCTATGATCCTCCAAAACAGGTTCAGTTTTCTGGCTTGCTGAAACCAGCTCAATCTTTGGATCCCCCAAAACAGATTCAATTCTTGGACCCCCAGAAGTCAGCCCAGTCTTCTGACCCTCCGAAACAGGCCCAGAACTCTGCTCCCCAGAAGCTGGCTCAGCTCTCTGACCTCCCAAAACAGGCTCAGTTTTCTGGCCCCCAAAAGGTGGCTCAGCCCTCTGATCTCTCAAAACAGGTTCGGTTCTCTGATCTGGTGAAACCTGCTCAACTTTCTGATCCCCCAAAACAGGCTCAATTCTCTAGCCCCCAAAAGCCAGTCCAGTCTGATGACTTCCCCAAACAGGTTCAATTCTCTTGCCCCCAGAAATTAGCACAGCCATCTGACCACCCTAAGCAGACCCAGCACTCTGTGTCTCCAAAGCTGGCCCAGATCACTGACCCCTCAAAACAGGCTCAGTTATCCGGTCGTCAGAAGCCAGCCCAGACTTCTGCCTCTCTGACACAGCACCAGCACTGTGTCTCCCAGAAGTTGGCTCAGCCTTTGGACCCCCCAAAACAGGTTCAATTTTCTGACCCCTCAAAGCATGCTCAGTGCCCTGGCTCTCAGAAGTCAGCCCAGTTTTCTGACCTTCCAAAACAGGCCCAGCATTCTGCTCCCCAGAAGTTGGCTCAACCCTATGACCCCCCAATACAGGTTCAATTCTCTAGCCCCCAGAAGCCAGCCCTGCTCTCTGACCCCTCAAAACATGCTCAGTACCCTGGCTCTCAGAAGTCAGCCCAGTGTTCTGACCCAAAACAGGATCAGGATTCTGCTCCCCAGAAGTTGTCTCAGCCCTCTGACCCCCCAATACAGGTTCAATTCTCTGGCCCCCGGAAGTTGGCCCAGCCCTCTGACCCCCTATTACAGGCTCAATTCCCTGGCGTTCAGAAGTCTGCTCAGCCCTCTGGCCCCTCAAAACAGGTTCAATTCTCTGGTCCCCAGAAGCCAGCCTTGCTCTCTGACCCCCCAAAACATGCTCATTGCTCTGACCCTCAGAAGTCAGCCCAGTCTTCTGACCCAAAACAAGATCAGCATTCTACCCTCCAGAAAGTGGCTCAGCCTTCTGATCTCCCCAAACAAACTGAATTTTCTGCTCCCCAGAAGTCAGCTCAGCCCTCTGGCCCCCCAAAACAGGCTCAATTCTCTGGCTCCCAGAAGCCATCCCAGCCCTCTGACTCCCTAAAACATGCTCATTGCTCTGGCCTTCAGAAGTTAGCCCAGCCTTCTGACCTCAAACAGGATCAGAAATTGGCTCCGCTCTCTGATCCCCCCAAACAGGCTCAGATTGCTATCCCCCAGAAGCCAGCTCAGCCCTCTGGCCCCCTAAAACAGGTTCAGTTCTCTAGCCCCCCAAAGCTAGCCCAGCTCTCTGACCCCACAAAACAGGTTCAGTGCACTGGCCTTGAGAGGCTAGTTGATAGCCCAGACTCCCAGAAATCAGCACGGGCATCTGACCCCCCAAAGCAAGTTCAGGCTTCTAATTCCCCAAAGTTAGCTGTGGCCATCCACTCCCAGATGCCAGCTCCCAAACAGGCTCAGAGTTCTGGACCCCAGAAGCCAGCCCAAATTGTCAGCCCTTCGAAGCTGGCTCAAGGCCCCAGCCCTCAGCTGCAGGCCTCCAGACAAGGCCCCTCCATCCCGGGCCCCAGACCCCGACCCAGTTCCCCACACAATCCCAAGGTCCCTATCCCCCTAACCCGAGGTCCTCTCCCTTATCCTCCTTCAGGGCCCCCCAAGCCCAGCTCTGGGATCCAGGGGGCCACTACTACTCCTCAGGGGTCTTTTCCTGGTCAGGGTGGGTTGTCACAGACCCCTCCCCAAGGTGGTTCTATTCCTCTTACCCAGAGTGCCTGGGTCCCAGGGAGCTGGGCCCAGGGCCCAGGAGGAGATATCGGAATCAGGTGGAGCCGGGGGGGCCAGATGGAAACAGGGGGTTCAGTTTCCTCTGGCTCTGGCCTCTGCTGAGTCTTTGGCTCAGAGGCCCGTAAGGGGATCCAGAGCTGGGGAGAAGGGGTATCTAGGTCCCCCCAGTGCTCAACCAGTTGCTTCTATCTGTACCTTGAGGCATGTGAAGATTAAAAGCAATTCCTATGTTTGGATGTGTCCTTATTGGCTAAAGGAAGAAGGCTGATGGAGGTTGGGAGTAGGGAGGGGTGTGGGTATGGATGGAAAGACCTTTCCAGGGCCTTTCCCCGGAAAAAAAAGGAAAGAATTTCGATCTGGGGTTCTGGTTCTGGCTTTGCCGGCAACTTGCTGGGTGACATTAGACACGTCACTTTGTCTTTCTGAGACTCAGTGTCCCCATCTGCAAAATGAAGGCATTGGTCTCTAGGATACCTTTCAGCTCCTGGATTCTCTGTTCTAGAGGTCAGGGTTTCTTTCCAGCTTTGACAGTCTGTGTTTCTGTGACCTGGAGAGTGTCTCCCGCTACCTTGGATAAGTCTCTTCATCTCTAAAATGTGGGTAGGAAGGCCACAACGGTCCGTCAGGGTCCTCAGAACCTGCCCCTCTTTTCCTTCCATTCAAAGCAGGGATCATGATAGCGACCAGAGCCAGGGCGCCTCCTCCTCCACTCCCCCCGCCGTCTTCCCTGAATGCCTTCCCCCCCCTCACACCCATAGACTTGATCAATCAGATCAGAAAGATGGAGAACTGGGAGGGTGGGCAAGGGAGTTTAATTATTAGGAGGGGGCAGGAGTGCAATGGAGAGGACAAGGTCACCAGGGGTCCAGGGTGCTGAACCTAGATATCTCTTTAGGGCTCACCTTCTGACCCCAAGCCCCCTACTCCTACCTCACTCCCACCTTGTTCACATGTCCACAATGCAGGGTCCGCTTCACTTTGCTAAGCCTGGAATCTGTGTTCTCTTGATGGCAGCCCCCTCCCAGACTTAGCCCTTGGACAGCCCAGTGTTCTTGCCACCAGCAGCTCTGATTGGCCTCTGTGCCCCCTGTTCTCTAGTGGGGGCTACTGTGGCTGTGTCTCCTCGGTGCACTTGGGCTGCAGAGAGTGGGGGATGGTTGTATCCAGAGAGGGGATGGAGCGCCGAACTGTCAATCGAGGGTAGATACGCTTTAGCACGGCCCTTCGGAACAGGATGTAGACCCAGGGGTCCAGGATCTGGTTCCAGGTGGCCACCCGAAGGTAGATGAGGAGCAAACGCTCTGCATGCCGGGGCAGCTGGCCACTGGGGAGCATCACGGGTGGGCTCTGAAGGACCGTCTGCGCAATGAAGACCTGCAAGACAGGGGAAGAATGAGCTGGGGGGCCGACGTGCTGGCGGGGTGATCTCCCCAGCCCCGAATGGCCGACCCCTGGGTCTTTGGCCAGAGTGGGGTGTGCTCTGGGGCTAGGGCCCAGGCATGTGGCCCTGCCTTATCACATTCTGAGGCTGGCTATTCTCTTCACTTGGGCTTCTACGTGATGGAGAGATGTTCTGGGATTCCTTCTTGGAGAAGGAGGTGTTAACTCTACTAAGGTCCTCAGAGATCTCTAACCCCTACTTTAGGACCCTGGGAGTAATGGGGAAGAGCTTTGGACCAGGTGTCAGGAGACCTGCTTTCTCTGCTAGCTAGCTGTGTGACCTTGGGCAAGTCTGGTGCAAAATTCTACTGTGTACAAGAAGAGTCAGCTTTGTTCTGCTTGGCCTGACAGGGCAGAACTAGGAGCACTGGGTGAAGAGCACTGGTTTTGAAGACAGGACACGGGTTCAAGTCCTGCCTGTCTGCCATTACTATCTGTGTGACCATGGGTAAGTCATTTATCCTCTTTGGTTTCAGTTTCCTTATCTTTAAAATGAGGGAGTGGGCTCTTGCCTCCTTGGAGTTCTTCAAGCAAAAGCTCTTGCACTGTTTATATATGTTGGAAAGGGGGTTCTTGTCAAGTGTGGGCTGGGCTGGACGGCCATAAGGACTTCTTCCTGCTCTGAAATTCTGAGATTCTGTGTGGTCACTCCCCTTCCCCCCACTTCTGTGGGCCCCCTTTTCCTTGTCTGCAAAATGAGGCATGGGACAATATGATTTCTATTGTTCCTCTCAGCTCTGACATTCTGTATTCCATGTTCTAAGTTCCCTTCTAGTCCAGACATTCTGTGTTCTATGCTCTAAGGTCCCTCCTAGCTCTGACATCCTGTGTTTCATGTTTTAAATTCCCTTCTAGCCCTGACATTCTATGTTCTGTGTTCTAAGGGCCCTCGCAGCTCTGGCATTCTCTGGGCTGGGTTCCATTCTAGTTCTCACTTTCTGTGTTCTAAAGTCTTAGGATTATCATTAACAGATCTCTTGAATGTTTTCATGGTCTCAGAGGGCGAGGAGTATTATGGGTCCCTTCAATGTTTCTGCAGCCCATCTGGTTGTACGTTCCATCAGGCACATGCATGTATATATGTATAGGGCAGAGCTATCCATCACCCACAGAGTTCTATGACAGCTCCACGAAGGGAGTGTTGGGGGAGAACATCACCACTAACCCCCCCCTTAATATTGTCACCTGACCCATGTGCATAGCATGTGTATGGAACACATATGTGTGTTTTTGAGAGAAGTGAGGCATAAATTATATGGAATTAAAGCCTCGTCAAGGGCTCAGATTTGGGGGGGGTTGGAAGGGGTTCTTTGAGGGTCAGGATGGGGACATGATACCCAGCCCATTCTCTTCCCTAGGCGTCCCTGGAGCTTTCAGTGCCAGACATTGGCAGAGCAGGCAGGGTGTCTGGACCCCGGGCACCAGCCAAATCCCGGGGGAAGCATCGTATTTCTCCACTACAGCTCATAGCCAAGAAATGCATTTCCCTCCTGGAGCTCCCTTTGGATCTTGTCGACAAAAACAGACAGGGGAGGGGTAACTGGTGCTTGTGTGTTTCTAAGGGAATAACTCAAGAAATAACTCAGCCTCATGGCTAACTCTGTCTCTAGAACTTGTCTCCCATTTGCCCAGACTTGAAATCAGTTATGGAAAACTTGAGAACCCAAAACATCAGAGCTTGAATGGTCTTTAAGATATAGAATATCAGAGCTGGGAGGGGCCTAAGAATATAAAACATCCAAGGCGGAAGGGTCCTTAGACTCTTAGAAACAGGATCTTACACCTTAAATGCACTCTGATTTGTCCTCACCTCCCCATTCCTCTGCCCCTTGCAATCTGGTTTACGTCCCCTCTACTTTCTCAAATCTCCTTTTCATCATATTCAATGGTCTTCTTTCTGTCCCTATTCTCCTTGACCTCTTGTCAGCACTGAACACTGAATTGTCCTTGATACCCTCATGTCCCCTGGCTTCCATAACACCCTTCTGTCATGGTTCTCTTCCTGATTAAACATCTCTCTCCTTTACTGGTTCCTTATCCTCCCCTGCTACCCCTAAAACATGGCATCTAGTGATTCCTGTGCCTGGGGCAGCCCCAAATGGTTATGGGGTAAGTGGGATGAAAGATGTCTTCAAATGGATTTTTTAAGGGGTGAGTAGGGGAATCCAGGACAGTACTTATGCTCACAGATCCAGGCAGGCAGAGTGGATATGTCTTTTCCACATACAAAGGACGCCAGACCATGTGGGTTTGTGATTTTTCCTTTTTTTCGGTGGGATCACTTGTGTATATAAGGACCATTTAAAAAAAATTTATTTATGTTTTTGGTGAGGCAATTGGGGTTAAGCGACTTGCCCCAAGTTACAGATCTAGTGAGTGTTATGTGTCTGAGGCCATATTTGAACTCAGGTCCTTCTGAGTCCAGGGCTGGTGCTCTATCCACTGTGCTACCCAGTTGCCCCCTAAGGATCATTTTTGTCAGTGGAGGAGGACACCTGTTCAGCCAAACCTGAGTCAATGTCAACCCCATGCACAGCCAGACTTACTACCTTAATATATCAGCATAGGTCCTTTACCACCCCATGGCTAGGGCTGGAGCTCATCTACCATCAATGTGAAGACGGTACAGAAAGCTAGGGGTAGTAGTACCACATGGGGAAGAAACAGGTAAATGAGTGAGGAAGTGATGATATGATCATCGATTTTAGAGATGGAGCCTCCTCATTTAGCAGATGGGGAAACTGAGGCTCATAGTGGCTAAATGACTTGTCCATGGTCACACAGTAAGTATCTGAGGTGGCATTGGAATTCAGGTCTCCTTGATTCCCAGTTCATCACTTCCCCATGATGCCTCAGACCTCCTCATCTCAATCTTGGCAGTAGGTGGCCTGGTGATTCATTCCTCACATCACAAGATGCCTCGTGCCTTCAGATTTTTGCACTTTAAGTTCCATCAGAGACCCCAGGACAGTGCCCAGTATGGCTGTGGGTTGGAGCAGGAGGAGAGATAAGGACAGCAGGGCTGGGTTGGGTCTGGAAGGAACTTATTTGGGGTGACTGCCAAGGGGATGAAGTACGTTAAGCTCTGTTGTTTTTATATGTCAGAGGACCGCAAGGGCTTTCAGCACCCTCTAGATTTGATGCTCTAGCTGGAACAAAGCCCCCAGTTACTCCTCCCAGATCTGGCATTCTCACTAGGATCTATCGTAGGCCCTCTTATTTCTCTTCGTGGCCTCCTCTGGTGATCTCAACTTCCACGTCTTCTAGGCAGATGACTCCAAAATAGATGTCATTTCTGACCTCTCCCTGGAACTTCACTTCCAGATTTTTAACTCCTGCTGGATATCTCTTCTTGCTAGCACCTCAAACTCAATGTGTCTAAAACTGATCTGATCATTTCCCCTCTCTGTCTAACTTCTCTTTATCTGTTGATAACACCAACCTTTCAATCAATCAATCTTGGCATATCTTTTTTTTTTTTTTTAGGTGATCAGGGTTAAGTGACTTGCCTAGGGTCACATAGCTAATAAGCATCTAAGGCCTGATTTGAACCCAAGTCCTCTTGACTCCAGTATGATGCGCTATCCATTGCGCCACCTAGCTGCCCATCCTTGGCATAACTTTCGATGTTACCTTTGACTTTTCCTAGTCCTTCCCTCCTGCTATCCATCTAATCCATTGCTAAGTTCCATCTTTTCCACCTCGGTGCTATCTCCTTACATATGGTCCCTCCTCTCCACTCTTAAGATGTCCCAGGTCAATCCCTCATCTCATCTCCCCTCAACTCTTGTAAGATACTTCTCACTGTTCTTCCTGCCTCCTCTTCAATCTAAACTCTGGGTGTCCAAGTAACCTTCCTTTACATGTCTATGGTGAGATCATTCCTTTTTCCAAAAAGCTTCAACGTCTCTCTACTGCTTACTGAATAGAGTTTAAACTTAGGACCCTGGCCTTCAAAGACCCTCTGCAGTTAGACTTTAACCCCCTCCCTGCTGCCCCCAGCGCTCCCTTATTCTCCTTCTCTCTTCCTTCTATCCCTAACCTCTACCCTTCCCTAGCAGTGGCTCCTAGTCTTACAACCTATGGCCTCACCTAATATTTTTTTTGTTTCTTTTTTTAAAAAATTGTTTTATCTTTTAATATAGTATTTAATTTTTTCCCTATTACATGTAAAGACAATTTTTAACATTCATTTAAAAATTTTTTGAGTTCTAAATTTTCTGCTTCCCTCCCATACTCCCCCCCTCCCACAAGATGGCTATGGGTTATGTACTTGCGTAATATTTCTAACTCATCTTTCCAGCCTCTCTTACACTATTCCTCTCATTGCTCTGTGTAGCTCCTGCTACCTTTTCCTGACCATTTGATTATTTCCCCCCTCTCTCCAAGCCACTGAAATAGCCACTTCCCTTCTCCTCTGCTCATCCCCCCTCCACCTTCTACCATCTTCATCTGTTTGGGTACTTTCCTTCCTTCAAGGCCCAATTCAGAGACGCCATCCTAAAGCCATCTCTGACACCTCCCTCGCCCCTCCTCTGGCCCCTTCCACTCCCCTGGCTGCCAAGTGTAAATGATCTCTCAGTCCTCAAATTTCCCATCGCGTTGGGCTTGGCTCTCCTGTGCTCTATCACACTCCTCTTTCCATTGGTTCTTTGTGCATTTGTAACACCCTCCCAGACTGTTCGACCCGATACCCCTTGATGGCAGGAACCATGTGATGCTTCTGCTGGGCTTCCCGGCCGTGAGCTTCTTGCCTCGCACACAGCAGGTACTCAATCAATGTGTATTGAATTGAACTAGAAAGGACCGAGGGATTATCCAGTTAAGCCCTCTCATTCTATAGCTGGGGAAATTGAGGCCAAGGGAGTGGAAGGGACCTTACACACGAATGAGCTTCTACTCCCTTTTAAACACAGTTTTGACATGGAAGGAGCTGATGAATTACTTATGATCTGTAACACTGATGCTGGTAGTCAGGCCTTGATTTGAGAAAACCCATTAGACAATAATGCTACCTCCATCTGCCCCCCTACCCCCCACCCCCAATAAGCCAGCTAAACAAACCAGCTTGCCTGAGGGCAGGTTATTCAATTTACAGAAAACTGGGTTGAGGAGCTGGGGGAATAGCTGAGTTCCTCCACCTATTACATTGAAAATAGGTATTCAATTTCCAGCAAGCTGACAAAGAAAATTCCTGGAAACTATAGTTGGTTGGAAAGAACTCTAGTTGGGAGGGTCAGGGGTCCCAGTAAGTCCTAGATCTGCCCTTTATTCACTCTGTGACCTTCCCTTCCTAGGCCTCGGACTTTGTAGGAGAGAGGTGAAATGTTTATTTGACTGAATGACAGACTGACTGGTCTCTCAGCCCTCCCAGCTCTGACATCCTGTGTTCTAAGAGTTTTCCCATCTCTGACATCCTGTGTTCTAAGGGCCCTCCTAGCCTTGACATCCTGTGTTCTAAGGGCCCTCCCAACTCTGACATCCTGTGTTCTGAGGGCTTTCCTAGCTCTGACATCCTGTGTTCTAAGAGCCTTTCCCGTTCTAGCATTCTATGTTCTAAGGGCTCCCTCAACTCTGATAGTCTGTGTCCTAAGTGCCCTCCTAGCTCTGACATCCTGTGTTCTAAGGGCCCCTCCAGGTCTGACATTTTGTGTTCTAATGAGCCTGATTTTCCATGGCTTAGCGTCCCTTCCAGCTATGTGATTCTACAATTTAAGGTCCTTTCTACCTATGAGATTCTCTCCTTTTTCCTCTCCTCCCCTAGCTCAGTAAGAGCCCCTTGTCTTACAATGAATGCACTTGCATTCTGCAATTCATCCCCACCTCTCACCCTCACATCTCCTCCAGCCTCACCTCACCCACAGCTTCTGCCCCTAACATTCTGCATTCTAAGGTCCTTTCTACCTTGAATGTTTGGTGTTCTAGAGTTTCTCCCTGTATTGGTGTTCTCTGTCCTATGTGCAATTATCCACAAAAGGATTTGCATAAACAAGGGGCATAAATGGATTCCATCTCCATAATGGTAATATCTCACATTAATATAGCACTTTGAGAGTTGCAAAGCATTTTATAACTATATCTCTATTTATCTATCTATCTATCTATCTATCTTATTTTATCCTCACAACCTTGTAAGGTAGGTATTAATTTTATTATTATTATTTTTATTATCATCATTTTACAAAAGAGGAACCTGAGGCTGAGAAAAGTCAGGTGTTAAATCCAGCCTCAAACACTTACTAGCGGTGTGACCCTGGGCAAGTCACTTAACCTTGTTTGCCTCAATTTCCTCATCTGTAAAATGAGCTGGAGAAGGAAATGGCAAAGCGCTCCAGTATCTCTGCCAAGAAAACCCCAAACAGGGTCACAAAGAGTCAGACATGACTGAAATGACTCAACAGCAACACAGTTTGTAACTACGGTGGAGTTTGAACCCACTTTTCCTGATCCAAGTCCAGAGCTCACTCCATCGGAGGCCTCTTATAAGGGATTTGTATGGTCAGGACCAGTGCTAATTTCCCCTTCCTTCATCTTCTCCCAGAAGGGGGACAAAGGGATGAGGGCAGAGGGCAGAAGGCAGAGGTCACTCACCAACAAAGGCATCCAGCAGATGGTAGCGACGACCATGATGCCCAGCAGCTGCGCCATCATCTCCACCTCGCTGTCTCGTGGCCGCTGGCAGGCTGCCTCTTGGTCATGGTAAACACGGCACAGGGTGACCACACTAATGGTGTTGAAGACGAAGGAGAGGCCCACGGAGAAGGCACCCAGCAGCGCAAAGAGCAGACCGAAGGTCACATCACCCACTTGGGACCCCAGAGTCAAGAAGCACCAGGAGCCAGGGTACTGGATGGTGTATCGACCCAGGCCAATGACAGGTAGGAGGCCCAAGCTAAAGGAGGCTGCCCACACTAGTCCCACAGTGGCCCAGGCCCGGCGCTGGGATGCAGCTGCTGGGCGTGAAAAAGGCTGGTTGATGCCCACAAAGCGCTCTGCTGCCATGGCAGTGCCCAGTAGGAGTGGGCTGAGGCCGAAGAAAACCATGGCTACACCCATGAACCTACACAGGTGGCAACCGGGGTCGGTGCCAGCCCAGTCAAAGAGTGTGGCATGTTGAGAGACAACCACAGAGCCAGTTACAAACAGCCCCAGGAAGTCAGTGAGCACCAAGCCGCAGAGGAAGGTAAGGAAGGAGGAGCGAGCCCGGTAGCTGCTCACCCGTCGGGCACCAGCCAATACCACCAAGGCCAACAGGTTAGAGGCCAGGCCCACGAGGCAGAAGGTGGCAGCAAACCAGGGTGAAGCAATGAGCCTCCGTTCTTCTTGGCTAATGTTCATAGGCCGGGAACAGGGCAGTGGGGCAGGGTCGCTGGTGTTTTGAGAGGTTGGCATCAGGCATGGGGCCACTTCCCCTGGCAGGCACATGGCAAAAGCAGGGCTCACAGCCCCATTCCCTGGCAAAACTTGGAAAAGATGTGTGGTTGTAGGATGGCCTCTGCCTGGCACACTGGTGTCCCCTTCAAGGACACCCCTGGGGGTAAAGACAGGAATATCAGTTATAATGGAATGGTAGAATCTTGGAGTCAGCCAGAAAGGAACTTACAACAGGGAACACCAGAGCTGGGAAGGGGCCTTAGACCAGAGGATGGCAGTCAGTCAACAAGCATTTATTAAGCTCTAACTATATGCCATGCACTGTGCTAGGAATACAAAGAAAGGCAGAAATATGATACCTGATCTCAGGGAGCTCACATTCTAATAGGGGGGGATAGATAGTATGTAAATAACTAACGTACAAAAAGATGTAAACAATACAATGAATAGTAATATCAAAGGGAAGGCACTGGGTAGGGTAAGGAGAGGGAGGTGGGGAATCGGGAAATGCTTCCTGTGGAAGGTGGGATTTCAGTCAAGTCTTTAAGCAAGCCGGGGAAAACTGGGAAGTAGAGGTGAGGAAGGAGAACCTGGGGGATAGCCAGTGCAAAGGCACGGAGATGGGAGATGGAGAAAGGACCAGAGAGGTTGTGTTGTAGAGAACACGGAAAGGAGTAAAGTTTAAGAAGGCTTTTTAAATGTCAAATGGGATGAGCCTGGAACAGAGAAAGTCAGAGGTGGGGATGATCCTGCCTTAGAGACCAGCTAATCATCTTCCAGAGAGAAGATAAGTCCGAGACAAGGGACAGGACCTGTTAAAAGTCACCCGGTAAGTCAGGGGCCAACTGCCTTGTCTGAACCCCTCAGGAGGGCGGAGGGTGGTGGGTGGGGAGTATTTATTTGGCAAAGGCAATCTGGGGATCAGAGTCTCAGGATTTTCTTCTAAGTCCCACACACTTCTGCTATAATAGTAATAGTAGTAAAAATAATAATTATTATTATAACAGTAATAATAATAATAATGATAAAAACTCCTGATCCTGAGGGAGGGAATAAGCATTCATTACAATGCTTATTTAAGCACCTACCATGTGACAGGCAGTAGACTAAGCACTTTACAAATATTACCTCATTTGATCCTCACAACAATCCTGTGAGGGAGGTGCTCTTATTATCCCCATTTTACAGTTGAGGAAAGTGAGGCAGAGGTTAGGTGACCCGAGGTCACACAGCTAGTAAGCGTCTGAGGCTGGATTTGAATTCAGGTCCTCCTGACTCCAGGCCCAGCCTGTCCACTGCACCACTTAGAGGCCTTTTGAGGCGTCAAGGGTTTGCCAAGCACTTTCCTAACCCAATCCTGGGAAGTACATACTTTTCAGAGAGAGAAGGTAACTTGGCTGTGGTCACGGGGTGAGCTAGCAGTGCGAGCCCCCTGGGTCCAAGCCCAGCTCTCTTTCCACAGTACTGCTCCCTCCACGGGGCTGGGGTAGCATCCCTTTCTGGTCCTCGCCTCAGCCTCCCTGGGATGAAGCATCCCACACTTCTCAGCAGTTCCCTGAGCTTGGGTCTGTCCCCTTCTCTGCCCATGTTGCTGTTCCTGGGTCCCCTGGTGTTCTGGGTCCTGGGCTGTGGGGGTTGGCACAGTCCCTCCTGCCTGCCTTTGGCAAGTTCACAATCTGACTGGGGAAATGAATGACTCCCACACGTGGCACAGAGATGCATCCTATGATCCCATGCTGTCATGTGTGGGCCACGGGCCACACAGTCAGGGCTGTTGGAGATTCAAGGAAGGAGAAAACCACAGAGGATTGGGGTGGCTAAGGAAGGCTTCCTGGAGGAGGAAGGGCTTGAGCTGGGCCTTGAAGGCTAAAAAAGCAGAGAGGAGAGAGGAGATAACCGAGATTAGGGGCAGGGATGGGAGGGGATTGGGAAAGGACATTAACAAGGATCTGGAGACTTGCCAGGAGCAGAGGGATGGTGCAGGGAGCAGGGCGAGAGAGGGCTGGAGAGGTGCCCAGGGCCAGACCCTGGGTTGGGGTGAGGGACAGGGAAGCACGGAAGATTCCTGACTGGGGAGCAATGTGATCAGGTCAGTGCCACACGTGGCAAGGTGACTTTGGCCCTCAGAGCTGGAAACTGATGATCTTCTCCTCCAACCCAGGCCCTTTTCCCATCATTGTAATTGGGTCCCTGGCTGGGTTAACCTTCGGCTGGCAGTTGTCTGCTTCTTATCTCCTCTAATAAATTATCCAGTGGGGAATCAAATCCTGGGACCAAGTTTCTCAATTTCCCCTGTTCCCCGGGCCTCTGGTCAAAGCCTCAGAGAACTCCTCCTTTCTTTCCCAAAGTTCCCCTCCCCACCTGTCCCCCACCCCTCCCCTTGTTTGTAAGGCAAAAGAGCCACTCTCTAGCTTGTCCACGTTTCTCCTCAGACGCTGATACAGCTCTCCAGATGTGGCCTGAACACAGCAGGGCCTGCTTGCTTCTGCCACTGACCAGGAGGGATGCTGTTCTCCCCTTATGGAGTGTCAGAACTCCCTCCCCCAGGTCCTAAGACAGCAGCATCCATTTCTTGAATCTAGCATCCCCTTCTCATCTCATCAATACACGCACTCCCTTGCCTCCCTGGGGCTCCAAATGCCAGGTTTGGTAGGGGGGTAGATAGCCTGAGCAGCTGCTGGACTCCTGAGGAAAGGGGATCGATTTTGATCCCCTCAGAAGCCTCAGGTCAGAAAGGGGAGCAGGAACCCTTCCCCCAGCTGTGGCATCCTAAGGTGTCTCATATCCATCCTCTCTTTGATTCCATTGAGCCTCTGAGTATTAGACTCATTTCCTTCTGCCTGGACTACTACAGAGGAAGGAGATGGGGCTCCTTCTCTAGGCCTGCTTACTTATTTTCCTCCTGTATAAAGGGCCAGAGTGAACTCTCTGAAGCCCAGCTCTGATAAGGACCTTCCCTAGCTTAGATGCTTTCAACAGGTACCCATCACACACAGCAAAAAGTCCAGATCCTCAGCCTGACATCCCAAGCTCCAGGCCCACCTCCTCTTTGCAGGTCCCTTCCCTTAAGTCAGGCTGGGCTCCTTCTTCCCATCCTTTGCAGGAAGAATTACAGAATGTGTCTGTCAGATAGTCAGTCATCTGTGAATACAAAGAAAGTCCTTGCCTTTAAGGAGCTCAAAGTCGAAAGAGGGAAACAAAGCACAAACCACTAAGAACGAACACAAGATAGCTAAAGGGTAAATTTGGAGTAATTCAAAGGAAGACTCAGATTGAGTGAGACCGGGAGAGGTTTCTTGCAGCAGGTGGGGCGAGTCGCTGAGATGTAAAGGATGCCAGGGAAGCCAGGAGGCACAGATGGAGAGAGAGTTCCAGACGGGGAGTGAAGGGAAGACGGCCAGTGAAAGTGGACAGAATTGGGAGACGGAGAGTTTTGTTTGAGGAGCAGCGAGGAGGATAGTGTCACTGCATGGCAGGGTACATTTTTAGCATATGAAGAAGACTGGAAAGGCAGAAAGGGGCCAGATCATGAAGGGCTTTGAAAGCCAAACAGAGGATTTTCAAATTGATTCTGGAGGGGATAGAGCTTGCAGGGTCATTAGAAATCATCTAGTTAAAACCTATCCTTTTACAGATGAGGAAACCAAGGCTCACAAAGTAGGAGTGACTCGCCTAAGGTAATGCAGCTGTTATCTAGAAGAGCAGGCAATGAGACCCAGGCCCAGTGGTCTTTCTCATAGGCCTCCAGTTTCTCTCGCCAGGCTTGTTTGTCCCTCTGTGCCAACTTCCCATCTACAGTGAAAGACAAGGGAGTCAGAAAATGAGGGGACAGGGAGCATGGCTTTCATCTCTGGCAAAATCATCGACAATATTAAAGGGGCGGTTAATGAACCCCTAGAAAAAGGGAGAGCTGATTGCAAAGAGCTGGCATGGCTTCACTGGAGCAGTGAATTCCTTTTCCTTTTTTCAGTGGGGTCATTTGACTGGTCTGTCACAGTAATTCTGTCCGTATAAGTTAACCTAGATTTGAACAGAGCTTGCAAAAGCTTCTTGTGTTGTTCTTGTGCATAGTTTGGGGTGACGTGGGCTAGATGGTTAGTTAGGTGGCTTCAGAACTAGCTAAACGGCTACAGCCAAGGAGAAGTCATCAAGAGGTCAATGTCAGCAAATAACTGGAAATGGAGAGGATGCCCATCCATTGGGGAATGGTTGAACAAGTTGTGGTATATGAATGTGATGGAATACTATTGTGCTATAAGAAATGATGAGCAGGCAGACTTCAGAAAAACCTGGAAAGTCTATACAAGTATAGACTGATGCTGAGTGAAATGAGCAGAACCAGGAGAACGTTGTACACAATAACAACCACATTGTGTGATGACTAATATTGACAGACTTAATCCTTCTCAGCAATACAAGAATCTAAGACATCTCCAAAGGTCTCATGATAGAAAATGCTTTCCACATCCAAAGAAAGAACTATGGATTTTGAATGCAAATCGAAGTGTACTATTTGCTCTTTTTTTTTCTTCTGTTTTGTTTTGTTTCCTCTTTCTGGTGGTTCTTCCTATTGGTTCTAATTCTTACCTACAACATCACTAATGTGAAAATATGTTTAATAGGAATATATATGTATAGCCTATATCAGATTGTGTGTCATCTTGGGGAGGGAGGTGGGGAGGGAGAGGGAGAAAAATTTTAAACTCAAAAGCTTATGGAAGTGATTGTTGATAATTCAAAATAAGTTAATTAAAAATTTAAAAAAGATAAAAAAAGTCAGAGTTGAGAAAATATTAAGATGATCATCAGGAATGTCTAGGACACCTGGAAAGAGTAAATAAATAAAATATAAAGATACTTCTAATATATTCCAATGCACGGAACTTAGTTTGTCTATAACAATGTCTAGTTATAGGATACAATCAATACCATGAGCTAGTCAGGGCCAGTCTAAAAATATCAGGTTGCTCAAAGAATGTGATGCTATCCAAAAGAAATTAAAGGATTTCAAATAAAATTTATAACCTGAAAAAAAAAAACACAAAAGAGTTCAATGTCAACTTAGAAGGTCTCCAGTATAGTGGCTTAGGGATCTCTCTCTTTGACCCTGTAATTAACCTTTTTATCACTGGTTTGGATAAAGACATGGATGGTATACTTAGCAAACATGATGGTTGAAAGGGTCAAGATCTAAAGATGTTAGGCTAAATTTGGTAAGATGAAGTTTAATAGGGATAAAGGGGAAATTTTACACTTGAGGTGTTGTGACTACCTAGCAGTTCACTTGGAAAAGATCCAGGGGTTGCAATGGATTATAAGCTCAATATGAACCAACAGCATGTTATGGAAGCCAAAAAAAAAGCTAATGCACTTTAAACTCCACTGAGAGAGACCTCGTGTCCAGGACGAGGGAGGTAATGGGCTGGATACGCTCTATTCATATCGAATCACATTTGGAGTATGTGCTCAGTCTTGGGAACCACGTTTTAGGAAAGATATGTAGGAAGGATAAGCTAGAGAAGGTTTGGAGAGGGGCAGCAAGGGTATTGAGATAATGCCGCGTGGGGATATGGTGAAGGAAGTTGGGACGTTTAGCTTGGAGAAAAAGAAGCATTGAATGAGTGGTTGGGGGTGGGGGAGCAGCATTATTGTTCTTTCAAATATTTGACGGTTGTCAGGTAAAAATCAGACTTGTTTTGCTTGGCATCAGAAGGCAGAAATACGGACAATGGGTGGAAGCTGCTGAGAGGCAGATAAAGGTTTGACAACAGGGAAAAATTCTTTAGAATCGAGGCCATCTCAAAGTAGAATTGGTTACCCTAGAAAGCAGTGAGCTCTCCATCACTGGAGGTTTTCAAGAAAAGACCAAACGGCCACTTGTCAGGCATGTTGTAGAGGGGGTTCTTGTTCAGGTATGTGTTGGACTTAATAACCTCTGAGGTCCCTTATAATGCTGAGATTTCATGATTCTATGATTCTCCCCTCCTCCACCCCATTCTTCAACTGTTTTGTTCAGGAAGCTCTTCCTGAACCTTCCCCACTATCAGCTCAGAACCTTCCTTGTGACCTGTCTGGAACCAGATTGCCGGTCCACATTTGGGGACCAATCCTGGAGGCAAAGGTCAGGTCAGACCAGGATGCTGGGGTTAGGGTCAATGTCAGGGTTAGGATAGGCCTATCTGGCCAGGCCTAGGCTGAGGCAATACTGGATTCCAGTGCCATGGCTGTTCCCACCACTTCCCAGGCCAAGGCCTATGGGCTGGGTCAGGAAAAGGCTCCTACCAAGAGTCTTTAATACTCATGTAGGAGAAAGAGAAGGAGGAGGGAACAGCAGCATGTGTCCGCAAAGGGATAGCACCAACCTCTTCCCAACAACTGTTGGATCTTGTCAACTGCTGTTATCGCTCGTGCACACACACACACATACACCCCTCCCCTAGGACCACACAATACTTCAATCTAGTCCTAACCCCTCCCACCTTGAGAGAAAACAAAGCATAGGACGGAGGAACATTGAGGAATGGATAGACAAGGACAAGAGAGGGATAAATAGATGGATCCCAAGGATCTAAGACTAGCACCAAAGGCTTGGGTCTCTGTCCCTGCTTCAAATAAAATGCTTGCATTTTCATAACCATGTACTACTGACAAAGCACTTTCCCCTCAATGTCCTTATGATGTCAGCATTGCAAGGATCAATAATCCCCATCTTTTAAAAAGATGGGTCTCCTCATGTCACTCAGTTTAGAGGTTCAGGGGCTACTCATAGTCCTCATCCCACTGATCATCATGGGAGCTTAAGCTTGTTCAATTTCCAACATGAGTTATTTTGCCCCTCTTTAGGCAACGTGGTGGCCTTCCATCTCCCAGAGAGGTCACCATATTAACGTAGAACTTAGTATGGACATCCCTGGTGTAGTCCACTGCAGCTCAAAACTCCTGAGCTCTAGAGATCCATAGCTTCACCTTCCCCAGCGGCTCAGATTAGAGGTGTGTGTATCACAGGGCCCCATCCTCATTTGACACATAAGGAAGATAGGTTCAAGAGAAGGTAAGTAACTTGTCCAAGGTCACATAGCTAATGCATTTCAGAACTAGAGACTGAACCCACATTTCCAGTTTCCAAATTTAGTGTTCTTTTCACTAGACCATAGCAAACTAACTTTATCTTGGTCTCTCTTCCTCAGGCTCTTGAAACCTGATTCACCTTGGGCAAGAAAGATTGTGTATGTGTGTGTGTGTGGGGGCGGTTTGTGGGTGTTGCTGTTGGCAGTTACTGCGGCTATCACAGGCCTGTCTCTAGAAACCACATGTGCAGATAAGCACTCCATACCATATACCCTTCCCGAGGGTGTGGATTCTGAGGCCAATACCCTCCTGACACAGGATGAGAGAGTCCCTTCTGCACATATCGGATCTTTTCCCAAACCCTATCACCCTCAAAGTCACCCCATTGCAAGCCTTTAGCCCTGTTCCCGAAACTCTGTGACCATTCCATTTGTGTTTATTTCTGGGTTTAAGGCCATGGATAAGCTGGATAATGTTCAGAGGAAAGAATCAAAAAATGGGTGAAAAGCCTCGAGTTCATGTCATATCAAGACTGTTTGCAGAAACAAGAGATGCTGCTGCACAGAGCTGGAAAAAGTCATGAAATCATGGTGACTGGGCTCACCACGAACTGCTGTTATTTGATCTTGGCTAGGCCCTGACTCCAGCAAGACACTATCCTTTTATTCCTCCCCTAATTGATTCTCTATCCTACTCACCATCAAAGCTATTTCAGACCTTCTCTTTATTCTTTTTTCTTTTTTTTTGGTGAGGCAATTGGGGTTAAGTGACATGCTTAGGGTCACACTACTAGTAAGTGTCAAGTGTCTGAGGTTAGATTTGAACTCAGGTCCTCCTGACTCCAAGGCTGGAGTTCTATCTACTGTGCCACCTAGCTGCCCCTTCTACTGCTCCACCTAGCTGCCCCACCTTCTCTTTATTCTTAAGCCTCCCACAGTACCTCCCCGCATCCTTCCTCTGAGGACCTCTCTTCATACTTGAAAAAAAAAAAATTGAGACCATTCACCAGGGAGCTTCCTCTTACTCCACTCTCTTCATTTCACATTTTCCTGATAGCACACCCCACTATCTCCTCTTTTACTCCCATCTCTTTTGAAGACCAGCCCTTGTCCTTGGAGGCAGCTAGGTCTCCCAGTAGATAGAGTTACTGGGCCTGGAGTCAGGAAGACCTGAATTCAAATCTGTATTTGTCTTTCTTTTTTCTTTTTTTTTGGTGAGGCAATCAAGGTTAAGTGACTTGCCCAGGGTCACACAGCTAGTCAAGTGTCTGAAGCTGGATTTGAACTCAGGTCCTCCTGACTCCCAGGCCAGAGCTCTATCCAATGCACTACCTGGCTGCCCCCTGAATTCAAATCTGGCCTCAGACACTCACTAAATGTGTGACCCTGGGCAAGTCATTAACCTCTGTTTGCTTTAATCAAGGAGAGAAGGAAATGTCAAACTATTCCAATATCTTTGCCAAGAAAACCTCATATGGGGTCACAGAATCAGACATGACTGAATAACAACAACCCTCCTCCTTCCCAAGACCAATATCATTACATGGACCCTTGATCCCACCCCCTCTCATCTTCTTTACCAGATTGTTTCTGCAACATCCCCTTCTGTCTAATCTCCAATACCTTCCTGTCTACTGGCACCTTCCCGGCTGCCTATAAACATGGCAGTCTCTCTCATTCTTAAAACCCAAACCAAAGCCCCTTACTAGATTCTACCATTCTTTCTGTTTATCCCACCTTCTTTCATATGAGGCCCTCCTCTAGGAGCTAGTGATTTTCCCATTGAAATTACTTTCCACCTTCTCAATATCTCCTATCTAGTTATTTGTGTATCACATACCATAACAGAATGTGAGCTCCTCCAAGGCAGGAACTCTTTTTTGCCTTTCTTTGTATCGCTGGCTCTTTGCATAGTGTCTGGCACATAGTAAACGCTAAATAAATGCTTGTTGTCTAACTGGTTATCATTTTATATCTCTCCTCTGCTTCACAGTGAAAATCCTCAAAAACCCCATCTGCACCTGGGGTTTCCACTTCCTCTTCTTTCATTCTCTTCTAAATTTTCTGCAAAATTGAGTCAAACCTCATTGTTCAACTGAAACTTCTTTTTCCACATTACCAATGGTCTCTTAAAATCGAATGGCCTTTTCTCAGTCCTCAGACTTCTCTACAACATGTGACACTATTGATCACTTTCTCTTCCTGTATATACTTTCCTCTGCAAGTTTTCATGACCCTGATCTCTCTTGGTTTTCTCCTACATGTCTGTCTGTACCTTCTCAGTTTCCTTGACTGGAACTTTATCTATGTCATGCCCACTAACTGTGGCTTGTCTTGAGACCTATTCCTTTCTGTCTCTACACCAAGATTTTTGGTTGTTGTTGTTGTTGTTGTTTGATTTTTTTTGGGCAATTGGGGTTAAATGACTTGCCCAAGGTCACACAGCTAGTAAGTGTCCACCTAGCTGCCCCATACACCAAGGTTTCTTAACTTTGAATCCCTGAACTTTAAAAAAAATATATTTTGATAACTGTGTTCCAAAATGGTTGATTTTCTTTGAATCTTACATATTTTATTTTATGCATTTAAAAACATTCCTAGGCAGCTAGGTAGGTGCAGTGAATAGAGCACAGGCTCTGGAATCAGGAGGATCTGAGTTCAAATTTGGCCTCAGACACATAACACTTCCTAGCTGTGTGACTCTGGGCAAGTCACTTAACTCCAATTGCCTCACAAAAAAACAAAGCAAAACAAAACCATTCCAAGAAGGGTGAAACTACCAATGGGGTTCAGGACACATAGAAGGGTGAGAACCCTGGCTCTCTCTTCTCTCACCCTGTGACCTCGTAAACTCCTCAGGTTCCATTTTCATTTCTCTGCAGCTGACTTCCAGATCTACATATCCAACCTTCCTCCATTTTCTGAGCTCTAGTCCCACATTACCAAACTTCTAGAGGATATTTTGAATGGGAGGTCAGAATGACGTGTCCAAAAATAGATCTCATTATTTTCTCCTCTCCTCCCCCAGCCCCCGATCGTCCTCTCTTCCTGTATCCTAAGGTCTCTTCCAATCCCAGCTCTGTGATCCTAAGATCCTATGGTCTTCCCAGTCACCCAGGTTCCCAACCTTGGTGTCATGCTCATTATCTCACTCTCACTTATCCTACACATACAATCAGTTGCCAAGTCTTATCATTTCTATCTCAACAATATCTCTCATATATTCCCTTTTCTTTTCACCCATACAACTATCGGGGTAGTTTGGGTATGCTGGTAAATGTTTAACAATGGGCTTTCCATTTAACACACTTTAAAATTTAATCTCCAGTTGGCTCCACATCCCTGGTTTGGGCCCTCATCACCTCTTGCCTGGAGTATTGGGATATCCTTCTAATTAATCTTTGCAACAAGTCTCTCACCACTCCAATCCATCCTCTATACTGGCAGCAAAATAAATTCTCTAAAATGAAGATATGATCACATTTCCCCCCTCCAATTATATTGAAATACAAGTTATAAAAATATTTTTAGAAAGTTCATAGACCTCAGGTCAAAAATCCTGATATAAAGATGAATAATACTATCTAGCAATTATATGGTGCTTTAAAGTTTGCAACACTCTTTACAAATATTATTTTGTCCTCTCAACAACCTTGGGAAGTAGGTACTATTATTAGCACCATTTTACAGTTGAGGAAATAAAGGCAGACAGAGGTAAAATGACTTTCAGGGTCTCATAGCTAATTGGTGTCTAACGTGGGATTTGAACTCAGGTCCTCCTGACTCCAGGCCTAGTACTCTATCCATTGCACCACCTAGCTGCCAGTGAAAAGGGAAAAGGGCCCCAGGACAGAGGCTTGGGGGTCACTCGCAGTTAGTGGGCATGAAATAAAGATCCAGCAAAGGAAACTGCAAAGGAGCAGTCAGACATATCATGAAAATCCAGAAAGAAAATCCAGTCCCGCCATATTGTCCATACTCTGGCTGTCTCCAATGCCTGAAATGCTCTTTCTCCTGAATTCTAACTGTTAGACTCCCAGCTTCCTTATGACTTAACTCAAGTGGGCAAGTTCTGCAGGTGGCCTTTCCCGGTTTCCCCAGCTGCGGTGCATCCCCTCAAAGGTTGCCTTGTATCCATTTTGTATGTATCATGTAAATACTCCTTATTTCTGTGCTGTTGTTCCCGGACCCCCAAACCCTCTGACCCACCCATGCCACTTCTTAAAGGCAGGAGATGTTTTCACTTTTCTTGATGATAGAATGCTGGAGGGGACTTGATAGCATCTCGAAGTACCTAAAAGGGTTGTCTTATGGGGAGGGATTAGTCTTGTTCTGCCTGGTCCCCGAGGGCAGGACCAGCAGCGGTGGGGAGAAGTTGTAAAAGAGGCTGATTTATGTTGGATGGAAGAACTTTCTAATTACCTCGAATTAGTCCTAATTAGAGCTACAGCAAAGTGGAATGGGCTGCCTCCAGTAACAGTGGATTTATCCTCCTTGGAGGTCTTTAACTAAAGGCCTAGTATCTTTTTGTCGGTTGTATGGTAAAGGGGATTTTTTGGGAATAATAATAATAACGATAACAACAACTAATATTTAGAGAGCACCTACTATGTAAAAGACACTGTACTAAGCACTTTACAAATATTATTTCATTTGATCCTCACAACAACTCTGGGAGGTAGGTGCTATTATTATTATCCCCATTTAACAGATGACGAAACTAAGGCAAACAGAAGTTAGGTGACTTGTTAGGGTCACACAGCTACTAACTGTCTGAGGCTGAATTTGAACTCAGGTTTTCCTGATTCCAGACCTGGTGCTCTCTCCATTTCTCCTCCTAGTATGGGTTGTGCTAAATAGCGGCTGGTTCTTTCCAACTAGAAGTTTCTGTAATTCTGTTGGTTTTCTGTTTCCCCTAGACTGTGACTGCCCCCAAGGGGAAGACTCAAGTCTAGCCCTTCTGAGTCTCCCACCACAGATGATGATATCACTGAAGGTAAGGCCCACATCTGCCCCTTTTCTACCTCCCCAGAGACTTTGACCTTTGAGAGGGCATGTTCCAGGACTGAGCCTTCTCCCCTCCCCAATATAGCTAAATGAATGGTAGACAGCTTCTCTGGGAAGATGGTAAGCCATCTTTATTTGGTAAAGCCAGTGTCAGGGCTCTACCCGGAAGCTTGTACTGATGTGAGGCTCTCTCTCTCTCTCTTTCCCTCTCTCTGTCTCTGTCTCTGTCTCCTCTCTCTGTCTCTGTTTCTTTCTCTCTCTGTGTCTTTCTCTCTGTCTCTTTCACTCTCTCTCTCTCT